>NW_027272032.1:0-238931 GCF_040938485.1 Diadema antillarum | reverse complement strand
TGTTTAACTTATCGATCTATATCATATTTTATTTGTGGTATAATTATGCTATGTATACTGGACATTGATGATGTATATTCATATTTGAGTTGCACAAAATCAATTCAAACTTAGAGTTCAAAATTTCATTTTTCTTCTATTGCTGTAAAACGAATTATAGGAATGCGAAAAGTTTTCACAAGTTGTACGTGACATAATTTCAGCTTTTCCCTTGTGTACAATATAAGACAGTCCGACATGTGATAACCTTGTTGTCATAATACACTAACTGAGCAGGGATCGACAAAGAAACCACATTGTCCGTAATTATTCATAACAATCTGTAACTATCCGTAACTCTCCGCAAGTATTCAGAAGTATTCGGAAGTTTACGCCAGTCGAAAAAATGAATAAGGTGTCAATTCGTAAGGTTATCCGCAAGTGGACGCAAGTGTCCGCATCTGATCGTATCTGTCCGTATCGCCTGCATTTTTTCCGTATTCTTTTAAAGAATTCTTGTGACGGCAAGGGATCCGCGAGAGTCCGCGGGAAAAATGACTTTTTTGGACGTAACTCCGGACGCAGAGCATTATGTGACTGGGGCCTTAGATACAATGCGCTGCAGCTTAGCAACAAGAGCGGTGTAGTTTACCACGAGTCTCTATTCCCATGGGAGAGGAAAATGGAAAAAACGCCAAAGGCGCAATTGTTCGCAGCATCCGCAACTGTCCGTAAATGTCCGTAAGCGGTCGTAAGTGTTGTGGTACGTTAACTTGCGGTTAATTTCGGATACTTACGGTGGGCGGAATAAGCCAGTTCTTGCGCATGAGCAGAAAAAGGTCATTGGTACCAAAACGCATGATGGTTTTTAAATTCACGGAGATAAGCATGGTTTTTGACATAATGATTATTCATGCAATCCTTGTACATGATACTTACTGCCATTACATTCACTGACTGCAAACCTGGTATTTGGCAATACGAATATAAGCATGCTTTAATGCATTCAATACAAAACAAAAAGATGGATGCTTCCCCCGAGGGTTGTTTGACGAACCATTCTGGTCACCTGATCTCGCTATGCAAGATCATTTTTCGTTGAACACGAATTCCATAAATTGTTATGCCGGGCATACTTACCGGTACGCTTTGGCCCGAATTCACGAAGCTGGTACAAATGAAACCATGGTTTAAACCATGGACAAAAACCTTGGAGCGCCGAGTGTCGCACGGAATATTTCGTTACGAAATTGGTCATTTCGTCGACAAAATGACCGTTTCGTTAACGAAATTATCATTTCGTGGTCGAAATGTTCATGTAGTTACAAAATGTTGTCATTTCGTTACAAAATAATCATTTCATCGATGAAATGACTGATTTCGTAACGAAATATTCCATGCGACACTTGGCGCTCCATGGTTTTTGTTCATGATTTAAACCATGGTTTCGAGATTTTGTACCACCTTCGTGAATTCGGGCCATTATGTTGCTTTGAATATGAGTGAAGTGCCTATCCCACTAAGAAAATAGAAAGGTCATTAGCACATGAGCACATGAGCTAATTACGAACTGGCTTATTAAACGCAAATGGACGGGAAGTTAACTCATTTGCGGATGGTCTGCGTCTAAGCTACGGATCGTTACGTTCAGCTACGGATAGTTACGTTTAGTTACGGTTATTTGCGTAAGTCTGCATCCGTGGAGTCCCGCTGCGAAATTTTGAACATTTCAAAATTTCGCCGGCTTGGCCCCGTCATTTTGCGTTTCTTTACGGATTAGTTACGGACAGTTACGTCTACATACATTGTAGGACCCTGCGGATGTCTGCGTTCACGCTGCGTCCCCCTGCGTCCACTCATCCGTATCTATCCGCGGCGGACGTAACCCATCGTAAGGCTCTGTGTGACTGGGGCATAATCGCTGTCGTGAGTAGCCTTTTGTCAAGGCCCTCTCGCTGTAATGGGCGAGCGAAGCGAGCCCAGCCGAGCGCTTGTTGTTGTTGTTTTAGATTGTGGAGCTCTCTGCCGGGTGGGCAATTTGCTCCAAAAAATATAATTATTCAGATATGCCTGAAATTTAATTATAAAAACCTAAACTACTTTAAATTATTTACAAAAAACCAAATTACATTTATTTTCATATTTACAATGATATATATATACAACGGAAGGAAGGGGACAGGGTTCCGGAAATGATGTCATCTGCCTACTCCTGCATCGAGAGAAATGCAGGGTTACGCCGTTCCCGTCGGCAAAGCAGGTATAGGACCCGCCCGCCGACGCCGGTGATGTCTTGGCCTTTCCCGGGGTCAGGCGCCTCTAGTTGCCTTATCGGCCTAGGTGTTAATTATTATTAGCCTAGTAGGCAGAGACATCGTGGAAGAGAAGTGTTGATAGAAGAATAGCGGAAAGGGTGAAGACAGAACGAGAAGACAGACAGCTAGGGGGGTGGAGGGTGCTGAGCTCCTCTCTCTGACAAAGGGTCAGCCCGTTACCAAGATTACATGCATGGGATATAAAAATGGATCACAATTGAAAGAAGCGTTACCGTCGGTCACGAGCCATTGATAATGCTAACCTTAGAGAAAATGCAGATAAGTGTAGAAGAAGAGAAAGAATAGAGATATAGAACTAAGGATGGCGTTGAATATGACGGTGGTATCGGAATAAAACAAAGGCGTATTGAGTATATCGATGGTACATGTATGCGTGTGGAGTTCTCCCTTGCAGTCGTTTGACCTCTACAAACATACCTTGGTATAATTAATGTAGGTAGTGGCATAGAGATAAAAGGGAAGAGATATCAAATTGTGAAATACTGGTTTGTGTCCTTTACATATTGAAGCAGGTGGTCCATGGACTGCTGGTTGGAGAAAAGATCAGACAGCTGCAGGGTAGATTTATGTAATCTTTGTGCTAATGCTGTACGTTGTTTTAGGAATCGTGTGCAGTATAGCAGGTAGTGTCCTACAGTTTCCGGGGAGTTGCAGGTGTGACAAAGGCCATTAGGGTGTTTGTGAATTAAGTGTAAGAAAGCAGGGAGTCGAGCACGACCCATTCTGAGTCTGTGAATGATAATTTCGTCTCGGCGGCAAGTACAATCGATGGAGAAAAGCTGTGTGACATTACTATGAATGAAGTATAGATGACGACCATGGGTGGATGTGCGCCAGGTCTCGTTCCAGGCGTCCAGACATTTTGTCGAGATTAAATGTCTAATCTCAGAAACGGTAGGAGGGATCATGATGGTTATGTAATCTTTTTTTAGACTTTTCTTCGCGAGAGAGTCTGCACAATCATTACCTTTTAGACCACAATGTGAGGGGATCCAGACTAGGGAAAGAGAAAATCCATTAGATATTAAATGTGAACATTTCAATAAAATATCACAAGTTAGGTCGTGTTTATTTGAGGAATAGTTTTCTAATAAAGACAGAGCGCTGAGGGAGTCTGAAAATATTGCAGCTTTCTGTGGAGAAGAAGTTTCTAGCCAGGTTAGAGCTTCTAAAATTGCAGTGAGTTCAGCACGGCATATGGAAATGCGGGAGATTCTTTCGTAGATTTTTATTTCGTGGCGGGGAATATAAATCCCAATACCAACCCTGTTGCTGGTGCTGTCGTGAGAGCCGTCTGTGTAGAGATGAAGGTGTTTAGCATAGGAAGTGTTGATAATCTGGAGAGCAGTTTGTCTTTGCATTTCAGGGTGGGACGTCTTTGTGCAGTGGTCATGAATGGAGAGGTCGATTGTAGGAAATAATATTGACCATGGCGGACACGGGCAGTCAGATAGCGGGATGAGTTTGCTGAAAGTGGGAAATAAATGTGAAGTGCGGAGGGCAAACGGTTTTTTGTGTTCAGGCCATTTGACAGTGGCAAACTGCCAGCAGTCCGAGATGGCGGCCCGGGCTTGGTGAGTGGTGGAGAGAGAAAACAGATAAGCACAGTAGTTGAAAGCGGCCCTCTCACGGCGTATATCTAAGGGAGCTTCGTGGCATTCCACTTGGAGAGAGTGTAGTGGGGTGGAGGGGAGAGCACCAGTGGCTATACGTAGGGCGTGGCCTTGAACTGAGTCCAGCTTCTTGGCAAGTGTTGGGGAAATGGAATTGTAGATTTCACATGAATAATCAAGGTGGGGGCGAACTAATGAACGATATAATAATAACAAGGTTTTAGTATCAGCGCCCCAAGACGTGCCGGATACAGACCGAAGAAGGTTAAGGCGTCTATTACATTTATTCAGTATATAGTTTACATGAGATGACCACGATAGCGAGGAGTCAAAAATGACGCCGAGGTATTTGTAGTTTTGCACAATTTCTAAAGGAGTATCAGATACATGTATATTGAAATTACTGGCGGCAACTGATCGCGGATAAAAAATCATTACTTTGGATTTATTGCTTGATAAAGAAAGGCCCCATTGTTTCAGCCAAGAGGCGATGTTGTCGATGTCCACCTGTAATTTGAAATTGATGTATCGTAGGTTGGTGGAAGTGCGCCAAATCGCTATATCATCTGCGTAAAGAGATATATTGGATCTGCTGCAGTAAGAGATGTCGTTGATGAAAAGAGTAAAGAGAACTGGACTAATAACGCTTCCTTGAGGAAGACCGATATTTTGGTGATAAGTGTCGGACAGAAAGGAATCAATGCGTACTTGTATAGTCCGCGAGTCTAAAAAGTTGCGAATCCACTCAAGAAATCTACCTTGTAGTCCGATGGATTGGAGTTTGGCAATGAGAGCGTTGTGGTCGACGGTGTCGAATGCTTGGCTGAGATCTAGAAAAATAGCTGCGGTGTAATGTTTAGTGATTAAGGATTTACGGACATCTGATTCAAGAAGAAGAAGGTTGTTGGTTATTCTGCGATGAGGTAAGAAAGCGGATTGAGTGTGAGATACCAGATGGTGTTTGTTTATGACATAGGTTAACCTGCTGGATATCATTCGTTCCATGATCTTGCACAGGAATGGAGTCAGAGAGATGGGACGATAAGAACGTATGTCGTGCTTATCCTTGCCGGGTTTTAGAATGGGTATAACGATAGAGTGTTTCCATTGGGGTGGTAGGGTGGAAGTGTCCCATATGTGATTTATTATTCGTAACAGCGAGTGAATCATGCTATCAGTCAGGTGGGATATGAGAGCTTTGTTGATCCCGTCAGCTCCAGGTGAGGAGTTTTTGGCTATGCGGATGGCTCTTTTTAGTTCCCTAAGTGTAAAGGGGGAATTTAATGGGGTGTTGTTATCATGAATGATGTTCGGTGTGGCCGTAGTGGGTAGTTCACGTGTTGAGAAATGTGAAGAGGCGGACTTCTCACAGAATGAGGCTGCTAAAGCGTTGGCTATAGTTAGAGGGTCAGAAGAAAGAGAACCATTGATATGGAGAGGAGGAAAAGTCGTGCCATGCTGGCGGTTATTGGAAAGTATTTTAATCTTACGCCATATGGTAGAGAGAGGAGTAAAACGGTTTAATGTATTACAGAACTGTTCAAAATGAGCACGTTTGGCAGATTTAATCGTTTTCCTCGCCAGAGCGGAGGCTTTGAGATAATCACAGAGATCAGAATATAAATATGAGCTTTCCAATCTTCTTTTAGCTCTGTGTTTAGCCTTGATAACCTGGGTGCATGTTGAATTCCACCACGGATTAGGGGGAAGTTTTTTTATTTTATTAGTTGGAATGGCGGTTTCCGCTGCTTTCTGGATGCACAGAATAAAAAAGTTGTAGAAATCATAAATGTTTTCGATGTCAACATTTTTCATCTTGTAAGTATTGTGTAATTCCTTTTCAAACAGCTCCCAGTTGGCCCTGTGGAAGGATAGGGATGGTTTAGGTAATCTGAAATCAGTGGGAGTGATGTTGGGTACAGGTGTATTAAGTGCTATATCACATTTGATCAGGAAGTGATCACTTCCCATAGTGGTAGTAGAGACAGACCAGTTGCATCGTGCGGCTAGAGAGGGACTTGAGAGAGTTAAATCTATGGAAGACGATGTCCCGCGTGAAATATCGATTCGTGTGGGGGAGGAATCATTCAATATAGATATGTTGTTGGATAATATATAATCAGCTATCAGTCTCCCGTTATGATCTTCCGTGGTTCCGCCCCACATAGGATGGTGAGCGTTAAAATCACCTGCTAATATAAAATTTGGGAGGCAATTGGAGGTTAATGCTTTGAGATTATCTAACGTAAGTTTTTTTAATGGATTATAAAAATTAACTACAGACAATTTAGCGGTGCCTAACAAAACATTAACTTGTTGCGCCTCGAGCGAGGGGGCGCAGTTAATGATGTCGTGTGCGATACCGGAGCGTAAGAAAATGGCGCATCCTCCTGTACGGGAGTTGGGACGGTGACGCCAGATGGATACATAATGAGGAATAGAAAAATCAGTGTGTATATGACCCCAAGTCTCTTGAATCAAAATGATGTGTGGGGGAACGTTTGAGGTGTTAATGTGGTAAACTAATTCGTGTCCGTTGGACGATATTCCACGGGCGTTCCACTGCCAGAGCGTGAACTGCATACTGAACAGGGGAAGGGAAAACAGTATGCAGAGCAGCTGTATATCCGTTATTGAGAAATGGATGTTAACAGCTCATGAATTTTTTCAGGAGGTATTATTGTGCCGAAACAGGTGTTGGCGGCCTGTACTGTTAGCTTTATTCTGTTGCTCTTCGAGTTGGCAGTCTCTAGGTTGTTGATAACAAAAACAAGGAAGGTGACCAGGTTTTCGACTGTAAGTGGAGAACCAGGAGAGCATTGCGAAGACTGGTTGATCTTGTCTACCTGTGTTGAAGCGTCTGAAGTCGAGGGTCTTGTGGGGGGAAGATTAGGGGTTGGGAGGACTTGAGATGAGTGTTTGGCTGTAGCGGGAGGATGTTGATAATGAGGGGTGGCAGACGATGTAACAGTAAGGGATGGGTTCGTATGGGAAGAAGAGGGTTGGTTAATCGGCGTGGGGAGAGCGACGGGGTCTGAGATGACTTGAGAAGCTGTTGGGTTTTCGGGCGGAGAGGTATGGGCAGGTTGTGTTGAGTTCCGTACTTGCTGGACTGCATCTGCATAAGATAACTTGTTTAGTACTTTAACTGACTGTATTTTCCTTGCCTGTTTGTATTCAGGGCAACCTGCATAAGCGGCACTGTGGGGCCCTCCACATCGCAAGCATCGAGGGGTACCTTTGATGGGACACTGGTCAAGTTGGTGGGGCTCACCACACCTGACACATCGCAGCTTGAACCGGCAGGTGTCGATGCCATGCCCAAATCGTTGGCATCTGAAGCATCGCGTGATAGGAGGAATGTACGTCGATACTTCGAAACGTTCGTACCCTAATGATACAGCTGAAGGAAGAGATTTGAGATTGAAAGTGACAATGACAACAGATGTGGCAGAGCGAGTATTATTGATCTTTTTGTAAATACGGCGTACATCGGTGACTCCCTGATCCCGTAGTTCTTGATGAATTGAGTCGTCTGATAAATCAACTGGAACGCGCTTTATTACTCCCTTTGTTAAGGTGAGGGGGGTATTGGTGTTGGTCACGGAGACTGAAGTGTTGCAGAAGTTGGTTGTCGCTAAAAAAGAATGTACTTGTTTTGAGTTGGCGCATTTAATCACGAACGATTTGGGGTGGCGTTGTACTTGTAGGACGTGTCCTGCTATGCGGTTGATTTCCCTTGCTACTTGGATAGGGTTGGATTGAGTTATGTTTTTGTCAACTCCGGTTATTGTAACAAAAAGTGAGATTGACGGTCGTGAGGGGGTGTGGAATTCATCTTCGTTGTCTTCGAGTGATATGGTGTCTTTTCGGGATCGTTTGTTTCTTTTGACAGGAGTGAACATAGTGTCATTGGGGTCTGGGTCAGGTTCCGTTTCAGTGTCCTCCATATTTGATGGATTTGATTGAGCTGAGCCTATGTTTTGTAGTGATTGTATGGGAGTGCTGAGAAACACAAAGAAAATGAGAGAAAGAGGATTGTGACAGGTGCACAGGAGACGACCTATATACTGCTACCACGGGCACAGATTGGACCTAATTCACAGATGAAGGGATTAGGGAAATGCGAGGAATAGAGTGTGCTGAAAAACGGATTGTTATTGCTAAGGGAAGAAAAGAAATTCCCGGAGAGTTTCAGAGGAGCTTGCAGTGAGTATCTGGGCTAATCTCCGTGCTTAGGAAAGTCCACTGTTCGGTGAATGAAAGACAGAGTATACAGCTATGGAGTGAAGCGAAACTGTACAGATCTTAGTGCGCTTAACAGTGACCTATGGGTATGTAATGACAACTATGTGGGAAAGGATAAGAAGCGTTGTAGTTATACCGCTCTCAAATGGAAACTAGAAAAGTTGATAATAGGTTGAAAGTTGAAACTAGAAATAGTTGATAATACAAAAAAAAGGAAAAAGAAAAACAATGCGAGATGTGATGGAAACTTCCCCACCTTAGTCTGCGAGACCAAGATTGGTGTAATAAGCACAGTGATGTGTATGCAGATAATCGGTACAAACAAAGTTTTGAGGAAAAGATCGTGTATGGGTTTGTATATAAATATAGTCGATACAAATAAAGGTATGAGGAATAAATCGTGTATAAGTATGGTAATCAATACAAACTGAAGATATGAGGAACAAATCGTATACAGGATATGAGGAACAAATCGTATATGAGGAATAAATCGTGTATGAGTATACAGGTAATCAATACAAATTGAAGATATGGGGAACAAATCGTATACAGGCAGAGTGTTCTATTACAAAGTATATACAGTATACAGCAGAAGCAAATTGACGAGATGTATCACTCTGAAACCAATGAGTAAATAAAGCAGAACCGTGAGTATCACGGAAAGCACAAGTGAAGAGTAGGGAGAGGGGGAGAGAAAAAAGAAAACAGCATAAGCAGACAAAGGTATATACGGTATTCAGAGAGGAGCTACTGTAAAGCATACAAATTTAATTTATTTATAAATTATCTTAGTATTTATTAAACTAACATTATCTACTAATTATCTAAAGTGGTACTCATCAAAACCCGGCTCAGCCTTCACCCGTATCGCTCGCGAGAGAGGTCCACAACACTATGAGCGCCGAGCGCGCCGAGCGCGCCAGCGCGCCAGCCGAGCGCGCCAGCGCGAGGGCCTTTTGAGATCTGCTTCACACATTATTATTCATGACACGTGAACCTTCTGAATACTCATTTTAACGGGTTCCGGTCAACCAATGGAATGGCGTGCTCCCCGAATCCTCAGTCTTGGTGTTGTCATGCCTGTTCGCATGCATCACTGACCACCCGCAGAGGTCTGCCACAGAACTCTACACACTCTGTGTGTAGAGTTCTGTGAGGTCTGCGGCGTGCATTCGCTCCATTCAAATCGGGTTCGCGCATACAGACACGCTGATTGGTCGACTTTTGCTCCCGAAATCGGGGAGCAAAAGTCGGTAATTCAAAGGGCTAACAAAAGGATGCGAAGCAGATCTCAAAAGGCCCTCGCGCAACCCCACTCAGCTGGGCTCTCTTCACCGTACAGCGAGAGGGCCTTGACAAAAGGCTTTGTCGTGACAAACTTCACGAAGTTTCAATTGCTAGCGTTCACACTTCCTAGAGATCGAGAAATTTGGCAGGGGGAAGAGGAAATATCAGTGGGATTTTTCACTAGAAGTTTCTCTATTGAAGAACTTCAATCTTTATATGTGAGAATTGGGCTTTATCTATTTTTGATCAAGTTATGTTAAACATATAAGTAGCTCAAATTATCACCTGCAGGGACTCGGTTGTTTTATTTTCTTTCGTTTACTCGTGTGTTTGTTTGGTTTGTTTGTAAATATCTCCTATTCACTGTCCTCCAGTCATAGGAGCAGAATCAAACACCGCGATCGCGCTACAGCGGAGCTGCCCGAAACCTTTTGCTTTCTGGCATGACTGCCAGACGATCACATCGCTCGTAACTCCTGACGCTGCTCTTTCGCTCATCCCTAACTATGATCACTTCTGGCTGACGTTTGCCAATGGTTATCTGGAGGTTGGTCGCCATGGAAACGAGACTCCCTTCTTCCAGTGGACCGACCCAACCCCCCTGCCTGTTAGATACGTTGGGATATTCCCAGGTGGGGGCTCTGAGCGTTACTGGAAGTTTCATTCGTTTTGTTGAGTCATCAACTAGACCATGTCGTCTAGCGCCCTCTCTAGTCGTAACCATCACAATTCAATTAGTCCATTGTAGAGAAGGATTTTGTTCGAAACTGGAGGCAAAACTCCACGCAAATACTTAATTTCCAAATCAGACAAAAAGTATAATGTAATTAACGTAACTCTCTCTATTTGGTTTCAGCTTGATATTGTTTCTGCATGTTCGATATAAATCACACATGAATTAACCGTACAAGTATTTGAACAGACATCTATATGATGAATTAACATTACCAGTTTATTGATCACCATAGTCTTTATAGCGTTTGAACAAATACAATGGAGTCAAAGGCGTTAACGATACAATTATTGCAAGTTTGAGAGAGAGAGAGAGAGAGAGAGAGGGAGAGGGAGAGATTTAAAAAAATATAGGAGTCTGCCATCTTAAGCAGGTGTTTGATGGTAATAGTAAACTCAGCTTAACTTAAACAAAGCAATACTTTGTCTTACAAAATGAGAGAAAATACATCCACAAACCCCAGGTCTTACAGATTTGATTTGATTAACTAAAAGTGTTTTTTTTTAATTCCATTTTTGGAATAAAGACATCATCGGAGGATTCAGTAGACCCTAAAAAAATGTGATTCGATTTCATGATGTGACGTCGTAGCCATTTCTAACGAGTCTGAAAGGCAGTAGATTTCTCGTAATACTTAGAACAGTTCTCCTGAAGAAATTGTACACTTAATCGCCTTCAATAAGCGTACACGTAATCATGCACAGCTTAAGGGGGTACAGTATCTCACCGGGCTTGAAACTAGTTCGCGACTAGTTCGCGACTCTAGATTTTGCTAGTTGCAGAGACGTCTCCGCGACGTCTCCGAGACGTCTCCTGAAAATTACAGAGTCTCCGATTAGTCGCCAGTTAGTCGCAAGAAATTTGAACATGTTCGATTTTTCGCGAAGTCTCCGCGACGTCTCCGAGACGTCTCCATCAGTCGCGGAGACGTCGCGGAGACTAATCATATCCGCGACTGCTGAGACATCTCCGCGACGTCTCCGCGATGTCTCAGAGACGTCTCAGAGACGTCTCCTTGGTGAGACCGCAAGACATTTTTATGTTGGAGACGTCTCCGCGACTGCTGTGACTGATAAGTTGGAGACGTCGCGGAGACGTCTCCATTGGTGAGATACTAGCTTTAATTGTTAGATTTATATGGATGCAGGTCAATGTTGATCTATGTAATTGCAATGAATGACTTGAAATCATACTATTTTGACTATTGAGAATAACGTACTATTAAACATATCTTTCGTTATCCATTTGCATAAATGTTTACAATGTCACAATTATAATTTTGTGTCTGTCTGCAGTGGCCCCATTTTACAAAAGATGCTAGGATAGCAATTCTTGCTGAAATGGCAACTTTCCATATCAACAGCCCATTATGACCTGAGTTCTTGTTGCTACCATGACAATTGCCTTTCCGGTGAGAGATGCTTTAATATAAAATTTGTAAAATTGGGCCCTGCTCCGCTTTGATATTTGGAGAATGTAATATATTTTTTTTCTAAATGATTGTCTATAAAATAGTATCAAATCTTATTTCTATCGACTATGCAAGCTAACAAGGTTATCAAGTGGTAGGTATATTATACATAATCTATCTGCCTATTGCCCAAACGAGAACTGAATGTGACGTACGTCAAATAAAATTTTGTCTGATATTAACACACCTATAGGAGTCAACTGGAGAGATGGAACGGAAAGTTCTTATACTATCAGCGAATTACTTTAATAATTCACTGGCTCGCTTTGCTGAAAGTCGTGCTAAAGAAAGTTGTACATAATAGATTGCTTCACCATCACTCTTCGCAAGACACAAGAAGTTGCTTTATGTTTTAGTTAGTGGTAGGATCTCTGCTTTCTTGAGCAGAATCGTCCGCTCATACGGTTAAAGTTAAAATTAATCAATACATAAAATTATACTAATTGTAAATGATTATGAATTCACAAGACACAAGAAGTTGCTTTATGTTTTAGTTAGTAGGATCTCTGCTTTCTTGAGCAGAATCGTCCGCTCATTATACAGTTAAGGTTAAAGCTAATCAATACCTATACTGATTATAAATTATTACAAATTCATCATTGTTCATTCCGTAACATGGCACCTCTCCTATTTGAATAAGCTAAGATAAAATCCCAACGTTACTGTGGATGTCGTCTATGAGTAACAAGGTAAAGATCATTATCGTTTTCAATGGTAAGTGTATCACCTGAGTTAATGAAGCTCATGTCACACTATGACAAATCCATGTAACGGCTTAGTAGACATATCATAAGATTACCAACTAGGATGGTATGGTATGGCTGACTGTAATGTATATGAATAGTTTATCATAATTCTTATCATTGAATAACATAAAGTTCAATATCGTTTTCAATGATGTGTATCACTTGAATTAGAAATAACTTATTTCACATAGCAGTGTGACAAGTCTATTTGAGTGCATTGGTATATCCGTCGCTGTGAAATCATCAGCTCGGTCAAGGGACTAATTTTTAGCTACAAGGATATGATATGACTGGATGTATTTGTGTTCATGAATAGTTTTTACTGCATTGCCTTAATCTGAGAAAAATGGTAAAGTTAAATGTCGTTTTTAACGATAAGTGTATCACTTGACTTATAGAATATCATATCACAGTGTGATAAGTATGTGTGAGTGTATTAGTACGTGTATAAAATCAACTCTGTTATTGAACTAATTCTAAGCTAGAAATGATATGATATGAAGGAATGAGTTTGTGCACGATAATGAATGGTTTATACTGTTGGTATTATCTGAGTAACGAGTTCAGTATCGTTTTCAATCATAAGTGTATCACTTGACTTAGAGAAATTTATATCACCGCGTGCACGCTAGTCTATGTGACATGTAATGGTAGTCGAACAATATAAGCTTACCAACTCAGCAAAGAAAATTCAAAACTGGAATGATATTATGATATGACTGAGTGTACTGATATTTGTGTATATGAAAAGATTTTGCTTGTGATTTTGTTAAGGTATACTTTTATCATGGCTTCACAATAAAGTGTTTTCCTTTGGTGAGTGTAAAATAGTCCATTGTATGAACCTGGTGTGTTCTTTTTCATTCTTTGTATCTTACTCCATTTATGAAACTAAGGGCATATCTCACTGGAAGAGGCGTCATCGCGACTGCCGCGACTCGTGTGACTCAAACGACTAAAAATGGCCTGCGTTTTGACCAAAAAGGTGGCTCCAGGATGACTTCTGAAACTTCTCCAGACAAGATGATAACTTATTCCCCCTCAATTTGCGGGAACGTCCCCAAGATGTCTCCGCAACATCTCTGGTAGGTCGCAAATGTGTCTCCACAAGGTCGCGGAGACGTCCGGACCTGGCTGCGATCAAGAGACATCTCCGAGACCAGCTGGTATTGGAAAGAGTCTCAAAATATTGGACATGTTCAATTTTCCCGTGACTCCCCGAGACTTGGCTAGATTCCAGCAAACGCCGCGGCGATGTCTCCCCGACAAGGGAGTCTCGAGTCGCCAGCAGGTCGCCAACTAGTCTCCAGCCCAGTGAGATACCCGGGTCTATCTCACCGGAGGAGACGTCGCCCCACGTCTTCGAAACGTTTTCTTAATCGCGGAAACTTCTCCGTGGCGTTTCCTGTACGTCGCGAATGAGCAGTGGCGTATCTAGGGAAAACGGCGCCCGGGGCAAGCGCGAAAATTGCGCCCCTAATTTCTGAAAGTGCTCAACCCCAACCCCACCCCGGTATAGGGACTTTAAACAAAGTCCACATGATATGCTTTTTCAAGCACTTAAAAGGGGTCTTTTGGGGGTGATTTAAATGTAATAAATTTTGATACATTTTTGCGAGCGAGCGCAGCGAGCGAGCCGAAAATTTTTGTATTTCAGCTTACAAAACATGGAATTTTTGTCATTTTTTGCTTATTAAATATTACAGTTCTAATCAAGATATAGTGACGACCTTATAGATAAGTATTTATACCAACAAACTGAGGACTTATAATACTCTAAATTTGTACTAGTGAGTGAGCCGAAATTTGTATCATTCCGCGTCATCATTACGTTTTGTTCTTATCTTTTTTGATTGTTTTTTTTGCGCCCCCCCCCCCAATGTTCGATAGCGTTGGCGTCCTCTTTTGATCCAATCGACGATCGCTTCAGAACGAATGAAATTGCAGCCGCTGCTCCGTGTAACATTTTTCCTGCTAAATATAAAATGACATGTGTGAACACTATAGACATTGTCATTTTGTCCGCGTCATCGTCACGTTTTGTTCTTATCTTCTTCTTTTTTTTCTTTTTTGTGTATTTCAGCTTAGAAAACATTTAACTCTTGTCATTTTTTGCTTATTAAATCTTACAATTCTATTCAAGATATAGTGACGGCCTTGTAGACAACGATTTATACCAACAAACTGTGGACTTGAAAAAATACTCTAAATTGTACGAGTGAGTGAGCCGAAATTTGCATATTTCCGCGTCATCATCACGTTTGTTCTTATCTTGCGTGATTTTTTTGCGCCCCCGTATGTTCGAAACCGTTGGCGCCTTAATTCTTTTGATCCAATTGGCGATCGTTTCAGAACGAAAGAAATTGCAGCCGCTGCTCCGTGAAATATTTTGCCTGCTAGATGTAAAATGACATGTGTGAACACAATAAACATCGTCATCTTGTCTGCGTCATCATCACGTTTTGTTCTTACCTTCTTTTTTCATATAGATTTTGGCGAGCGAGCGCAGTGAGCGAGTCGAAAATTTTTGTATTTCAGCTGACAGAACATGGAATTCTTGTGTGAACACAATAAACATTGTCATTTTGTCCGCGTCATCATCATGTTTTGTTTTTATCTTGTTTGATTTGGTTTTCTGCCCCCCCCCCCCCCCCTTTCCGGGCGATTTTTTTTTTCTTCATTTCTTTTTTCTTTTTTTTTTCTTCTTCTTCTTCGTTTTTTCCCGTTTTTTTGCGCCCCCAAGGAGTGGCGCCCGGGGCATGTGCCCCCTTGCCCCCCCCCCCCCCTAGATACGCCACTGCGAATGAGTCCTCAGCCCAAATGAGATGCAGCCTTAGAATAAGCCAGTTCACAGTTGCAATTCGAGTATGTGTGTCTTTGCACACAGATAATTCTATAAACGAATGTCGCCCTCTATCGCCAATCCATCTCGAAAATCTTTCCAACGCTGCTATTTCACTGAAACTCTGCTAAATCACTGGATTTTTTTTTCTTCTTCTTTATGTATTTGAATGTAATGGAGGGAGTTTAAAAGAGATAAATGAGCAACAAAAACGAAATAAAAAATACTGCAAAGGCGAAGTTCGAACCTCAGAATTCACATAAGAAAGAGTTATTGAGTATGTGATATGCAGTTCTTGCCGCGTATTAAGGGCGAATAAAACCCAATATGTAACTTTGAAAGCAGGAATATCAATAGTATACGAATAATTTATGAGTTGTAAATGCATTGGCCAAGAATATCGCACGAAGCGTGTGTGTGTTTAAATCATATATATATATATATATATATATATATATATATATATATATATATATATATATACTTTCAATGACAGATGTGTTTTATACATTGTATTTTTTATCTGTCATTCTATGTATTACAGTATACTTGTACAGAAACTGAAGATGCAATACTCTCTATTTGTCCCTTGCATTTGGCAACCTTTCTGTAATTTTTTTTTCTCAACCATCAACTGGGACATCCGATCCTCATTCATCATCACAGCCTCGACAACGATGAACTGGTATCTGTTTATAATACATCAAATTCCATGATTCTCATTTATTCAGACAGCATCACGACTCAAGGACAGTCACTAATTTTCTGGTTGCAGTGTAAGTGCTCTTCAGCGCCATCATGCCTGCACTTTTTTTTCATGATGCTACTTCAGCGAAATTGAAATCTATTTGCACATCTAAATAGAGTTACGAATTTGGATCAAAAACATGGAAACTATACACTGTAAAAACATCGGTGTTAGATTTAACACCATGGGTGTTAAATTTAACACCGATCAAGTGTTAATAGAGGACCACACCCACAGGTGTAGAAAATGCACTGTGATGGTGTTGAAAAGTGTTCACCTGACACTTCGTGGTGTTAATTTGACACTGTACCTGGTGATATTTTGACACTGTACTGGTGTTAATTCAAAATGACACCACATGGTGTAGATTTGATATTTGTTGGTGTTAATATCAATGGTTTAACGCCCGTCCAGCTTCAATAAGAGACCACACCAGCTGGTGCTACTGTGGTGTAAATTCATTTTCACATTTTTTCAAAAATCTAGTATTTTAATGTAAAATTCTTGATCGTCTTGTTTAAACTAAAAATCAACAAGAAGTGCAGTGAATACTAAGAAACTCTTCAAAAAACACTTTTATATTTGGAAATGACACCCGGAGATGTTGATATAACACCATAAATGAGCACCGAAAATTTAACACCAGCTCGGTGTTCACTATTTAACACCGGAATTTCTTCAGTGTAGGATGTGCAATAATTGCTTCGTTTTTGCCATTGCTACGACTACAATTTCAAGGCTGCAAAGTCTAACGCATTGTGCTTGACATTATTGAACATCTCACACGTCCGTCTTGTTCATCTCCGTAAACCTCATAATATGCGAATTAAATGATGAAAATGTGAAGAAAGGCGAATACACATATCGTTCTTCATACTGTTGTAATGTAAGGTCCAATTGTGAGATTCAAGAAATTGTAGAATCAGGCTCATCATCTCCTGAGTATTTTTGTCATCAATAAAAAGGTAGACTATATTCTAAATTATATATATACAAGTCTGTTTTACTATGTCCAATCAGGTTTATTCGTCCATGTCCTTTCTGGGTCGTAGATACGAAGAGTAAGAAAACCAACACAGCACATGAATACCAACACTTAAAGGACAAGTTCACCTTCATAAACATAAGGATTGAGAGAATGCAACAATATTAGTAGAATACATCATTGAAAGTTTGAGGAAAATCAGACAATCCGTTCAAAAGTTATGAATTTTTGAAGTTTTTGTGCAGTACCCGCTGGATGAGAAGACTACTGCAGTGTATGAATAACTTAGATGTCACATGCGTACAACAATATAAGGAAAATATAAAGAGAATTTCACAAAATTCCATCTTTTGAAAAAAGTACATATTCCCCTGCCTCGTTACCGACAAATATTATGGGTAATATTATTCCCCCTGCCTTTAGAAAGAGGCAAGTCAAGTGCTCTTTTATTATGCGAAAAAAATTGAAAATATGTTGAATTTTCTTTTACATTTTCTTTATACTGTTGTACGCATATGACTCACAAGCTGTAGTAGTCTCCTCATCCAGCGGTTCCAACACAAAAATTAAAAAAATTCATAACTTTTGCATCGATTGTCCAATTTTCCTCAAACTTTCACTGATGTGTTCTACTAATATTGTTGCATTTTCTCAATCCTTATGTTTATGAAGGTGAACTTGTCCTTTAACCTTACTTGTGGACATGTTAAATAGCATAGTACACTGTATTTCAAACTTCATCGTTGCCATGTTGGCGAATAAAAATTAGCAGTGCGTGCTCCATGCTACTTTAAAGATCACCCCGAGTCATGAATTATAGAAGCTTTGAAAGGGGAAGGGGTAGGTAAAAGCTGCTATGCTTCCAGTCTGTATCGAGCAAAGAAAAAATATCAGCCATTGGGCAATGCAGATATTCACCGTAGGGAGATACAAAAACTGAACAGACGAGCTGCAAATTAAATTTCAAGCACAGAATTATATAATACATGTTTCGCTGCTCGTGCTGGTTGACGCAGTATGTCGCTCGGAGATAAACTTGTGGCAACTTATGATTGAACGTTGTGTACGTTTAATAATAAATAAGAAGTTGTACTTATGGCAAATTCTTATTGAACGATGTGGAGCTAGTTTCTGGGAATAGTTCAAGAAATTCATGGTACAATGTAGTAGGTGTTTCTCTGGATCTGTTGTCGCCTGGAATGGGTTGTTTTTGTTTTCATCGCCTTCTCGACCGACATTTAACGTTCGCTTTGCACGCTCACGATGCTGACGATTGGATGACGAAACATTCCCAACAGGCCTACCAATAACTGTTCATAGTGCAGTACGTGTCATCTTCCAAAATCTACCTTCACCTGGCTGCCTGGTACTGGACAACCAGGCGGATCTTAGTTCAAACAGATTTTTCAGCCGAGATGCAGTCAAATGTGGTGGAAGTGTCTTGATATTAACCATTTAGTGCCATCCTACTCACTAGTACATGCGTTCTTCAACATCATAGGACCTATGCAAAGTTTTGTACGTGGTGGCTTGTTTGTGGACAACGGCATAATATACCCCAGCCTCTGCTTTCTTCGTCACGTCTTAAGTTCCATCTTGTCCCACATCACTCTTTGATATGCGTTAAACACGTCACTTCAGCGTTACCATAATTCATCACTCGTTTACATCACACTGAAGCATCGGAGTCGTTGGCCTTCATTTGAGTGAAGCGACAGCCATGACGTCAGGTGAGACGGTGGTAATGACAATCGGTAAGTCCTATAGATGTAGAGACCAGAAGATATAGTTACCATATACATGCATATATTTAAGAATGAGTCTCAAATACGCCAACACGTGGAAAATTCCAAGATATATAAATACTGTATATATATATAGACACATATATAAACCTAAAATGGTATTAAAACGCTTTGATCATGTGCTTTCCTCGCCAGGATAAAGTGTTTAAATGCCATGTTAGGTTTTTATCACATCTATCGTCACTAGGGGGACAAGACTTCGTATCTAGAAAATGTCAAATATTCAGGAGAGAAAAAAAACCCGCCCCCCCCCCCCCAAAAAAAACAAACAAAAAACAAAAAAAAAAACAAAAAAAAAACCCAAGAAACAAACATGACAGCCAAAGCACTGTATCCAATGGGATAGACATTCCTTTGACATTTCATGGTGGCCTCATTTTGGGGGTAAGACATGTAGGATTTGGACAGGACATCACATAACCAATTTTCTGACCATTAATCCCCCCAAAAAGTCATTTTCACCAAAATTGCATCCCGGCGACGATATATATTATCATAATAAAATATCCAAATATACTTTGCCCTGGGAGTTTCTGGTTTAAACTATTTGCAGAGATGACTCCAAAAGAACAATTCACTTCGGAGCTGCGTCCCTCAATGAATAGTTCTTGTGGAGGCACCGAGGCCAAAGTTTTAACAAGAAACTTGAAATTAGGCAATGTATATATGTTTATATTTTGAATAAAAAGTTAGGAAATGGGGGAAAATGCAAAGCGAGAAATCGGATGGTGGATTTGTTGTATTATTGCAAAGGTTCGTTTTTCTGAAGATGCGTGGCAGAACTTACCCAGATCTTACCTCTAACCTTGATAGCTTACCCCTGCTCTCTTATTATCCTCATACCTTATCCCCCATTTACATTAAGGCTCGGTCACACCGCCAGAACTTTGCTGGAGCGTTCCTGGAGCGGTGAAAAAAAAAAATCACCGCTCGTAACCGTTCACCACCGTTTAACAGAAGTTGGCCTCCGTTAAGGCAACGCCATATATACGCTCGGCCACCGCTGATGGTCCCTCCTACTATACCTGCACAAAATATTGCGAGCGGTGAGGAGCGGACAATTTTCCGCTCCAACAACGCCCTGTCAAAGTTTGGCACCGCTACACGCAAGTTCGTGGACTCTTGGGTCCGCTAGGCCAACGCAGAAATCTTGAACGCTGGACCACCGCTGCGTCGCCAACTTTGCCAGGGCAGTGATTAAACGTTGCACAAACTTTGGTGGAGCGGTTGTAAGCGTCTTACAAGCGGACACGGGATTGCTGGAACGGTGCTGGGCGTTGAAGCAGCGATCCATTGCGGTGATAAACTTTGGTTTGGCGTTGGTATGGAGGTGTCGGAGCGGGACCAGAATTTGGCTATAAATACGGGGAGAAATAAACCAGCAGCCCATTTGGAATTGAGCTGCCGTTGAGTGCAGACCTCATTCATATCGAATTTGCTCAAATGCTGAAGTAAAATACATAACAGTATTTTTTCACAGTTGTTAAATATTTCTTGACACAACCAGCGGGCCACATATATTTACTTGACCCCATTGGTTCAGCTGCCTGCTCAGTAATGATCTTCTTGGAGGCTACTGCCTTTCCTTCTCCAGCCTTCCTCTTCTTTTGTCCACGTGGCATGATGAACTTCAATTACCCGCTTCTATCAAAAATCTGTCGGAACTTCTATCAAAGCGATCCGTTCAGCTTCATAGTCAAAAGCGGTATGCCGCTAAACCAACGTTAAACCCCCGCCGAGCCAACGCCCGCATGCGCAGAACGCCGCTCTATCAACGCTCGCGTCACCGCTAAACCAACGCTCCCTACCGCTCGCTACCGTTAAACCAACGCTAAAGCAACGCCGGCTTCAGCGGTGCACCGCTAAGGCGACGCCCGTGTTTTCGATTTTCTTCCCATTTTGTGGGCGTGACGAGCGTTGTCGAAATTCGGCCCCCTCTCCCTACCGTTCAAGGAACGCTCCAACAAAGTTCGGGCGGTGTGACCGGGCCTTTAGTAAAGGGCTTTTTACACTTGTAAATTTTTGCTTAGTCCCGTACCAACGGTGGGGCTAAGGGGGGGGGGGGGGGCCTTAGCCCCACCGTTGGTACGGGATTATCCTTAGCCCACTTTCTGTTTACACTCGTTTTTGCCAAAGTGGACTAGCCCCACCGATAGTCCGGTACTATCTGGCCCTGCAAAATAGCAGGGTTAGCACCGCAATTGCGGTGCCAAGCAAGTGAGTGTAAACAGAACGAAAAAAATAATCCTGGGCTAAGCGACGGAGACGAAGTCCGACCCTCACTGACCAATCAGAAACGAGGTAATCAAGTGCTGCCGGTGCGTGCGTGTACGTGTACAGTACACAGCGTAATCATGAATATTGATGTGGTTTGGAAAGTCCGGGGCTAAGAAATACGAGTGTAAAAAGGTCAGTTTTCTCCTTAGCCCCGGACAAGAGATAGTACGGGACTAATTGGCGAGTGTAAAAAGCTGAAAAAATTGGTACGGGACTAACGATAGTCCTGGGTCAGAGAAAGTCCGGGGTTTAGAAACGCAAGTGTAAAAAGGGCTAAGTGTTGTTTTAGTAGTTGCGGTAATAAGCACGCATGAGTCATAAACCCCGTTTTCCCATGTTTTTTTTCAATTCAAGCCACACTAAACGTTTTTCTAATACGGATTCAGCTTGATAGCTATTTAATCCTCGTCTCTCTTACTATACTCATAGTTTATGTCCCCCATATTTTTGTTATTAGACGTGGTAAGTAGCGCGTCTATTTTTACAAGCCCCATAAATACCCCCTGTTTTTATGCCTCCGCCACGAAGTGTCGCCGGAGGCGTATGTTTTGGGGATGTCCGTCCGTCCTTCCGTCCGTATTCAATTTTGTGGACAGCATAACTAAAAAACTGTTTAAGATATCCTAATGAAACTTGGCAGGTGTATGTATGAGGGGGTGAAGTTGTGCCTATCAACTTTTGGTTGCAGATGTCCAAGGTCAAAAGTCAAGGTAAAATGTTCAAACTTTCACCATTTCCCCCATATCTATGCAATGCTTGAATATATTTTCTTGAAACTTAGATAGTGTATTCACGTGTTACCCAATAAAGATTCTCTTGTGAGAGTTTTGGGCCATGATGTCAAAGGTCAAAGGTCAAGTTAAAATGTTAAAATTTCACCTTTTTTTCTCCATTTCTTGGAAATGGTTCAAGGTATCTCCATGGAACATAGTACATATGCATTTTGTTACGACCAAAGTCACACTGAGAATCATTGCACAAGAGAAACAATCATCTCAATCAATACTGTACTCTCCCTTAAAGTTTGATGTTCTGCTGTTTTATAGTTGCATTAATTTTACATGTACATGAATAGTTTTTTACTGGTAGGAGTAATGCACTAAGATCTATGCTTGCTTTTTGTTTCATATTTGTCCATGATGTAATTCACCAACTTAGACTTATTAAAAAAAATGTAGATTACAAATGCCCTGTCTACTTGAGTCTCATGGTCGACAATACTGCATATAGGAGTCTCTTGTTCAGGTGTTCTGTGTTCTTGTTGTTGTTGTTTTTTTTTTTTAGATTGATATTTATCAACATGCAGATTCTTACCGTTCGCGCAACGGGACGGAATTCGACACCTTTCGAGGAAATTACTTATATTAGATCTGAATGTTAGCTCTTTTGTTGAAGTAATGAAGGGAATAGTAGCAAACAAACGCCACATACAGCATTGCAAGTCTGACTCTTCAAATTTGATATAATTCTCCTTTGAATTTTTTCTACAAAAACCAACGATTTTTTTTTTCATTCCGTCCCGAGGCGCCAGTAAAATTTGTTGTAGCCATGGAAACAAAAGAAATGCCTGCCTTGTTTAGAGTGCAAAATTATATGCAGTCACGTAAGCCTGCTACATATGTCGGGATGTATGGCCGATATCATGTTAACATTTCTTTGTGTGAGAAAAAACTCTCATCAAATCCCATCCCGTCGTGGACCAGAAATCACATCTTTTCTTTCTTTCTTTTTTTGCTGGAAAATTAAAAAAAAAAGAGAAAAAGAAAAAAAAAATATCCACAGTTGCCAAGATTATCATAAAAGACAGCCTTTTTATTGGTGGTCAGATCTTTGTGGAAAGATTCAATCTTTTGGCAAATGAAATGCAATTACAACATTTTCATTCATGAAAAGTAATTTTCCTCGAGAGAGAAAATCAGGGATTACTATACCAAAAGAATTCTTGTAAAATGAGATTTTTGGCCTAATGATAATAATTGTTGGACGAATTTTTCATCATTCCTTAGTAGTTTTGAATCTTGCTATGCTTAATCTACACTAACGTGTTATAAAACTGTGTTTTCCGAAGTTTAAATACATTTTGATGAAAATTAGCCGATTCTCTAGAATTTACCATTCGTTTTGTACATAGTTCATTTTGTTCCGTCCCGTCGCGCGACGGGACGGACTTCAACAGCTTTTGAGAAAATTACCTAAAAAAAATCTATTAACTAGATCTAGTGATGTTTCTCTAATTGTGCAAGTAATGTATGGAACATTTACAAACATTACATAAGCATGACACGGTCTGTATTGCTCATTAACTTTGAAATAATTCTCATCTGAATTTTCATCGCAAAAACCAGTGATTTTAATCAGTCCGCCCTGTCGCGCAAATAAATATGTTGTTGGCATGGAAACAAAACAGATGTCGATTTTGTCTATATTCCAGTGTGATGCCTTCATGTAAGCTTGACACATTTGTAATTTGTTTTTGATTTAAATAAAGAACCCGTTCAAATTCCGTCCCGTCGTGCTCCCTTGATTTTTGGATCAGATTCAGTGATTATCTACGGAATTTTGGGGAAATGAGATCAAAGATCAGGGGGTCAAAGGTCAAGGTTAATTCATTTAAATTCACTTTTCCATCATATTTATGCAATGCCCCCAGGATTTTTCTTGAAACTTCTTGTATACACGGTATTACTCAATAAAGATTCTCTGGGAAGTTTTTTTGGCCATAAAAGTCAATGGTCAAAAGGTCAAGTGAAAGTGCTAAATTTCACTTTTTGTTTGTTTGTTTGTTGTTGTTGTTGTTTTGCACATGTCAGGGCCATCGGAACTGATGGGGGGGGGGTGCCGTTGAGATATACTCTCTAAAAAAATCGAATGAAAATTTTCACTCTAAAAAGAGTGAATACAAAAAAGAGTGAATTTCGAGTGAAATTGGAGTGAAGTTTGAGTGAAAATGCTCATTTTCACTCATTTTGGAGTGACGTCAGGGATCACTCGAAGATTTTGGAGTGATCCCTGACGTCACTCCAAAATGAGTGAAAATGAACATTTTCACTCAAAATTCACTCCAATTTCACTCGAAATTCACTCTTTTTTGTATTCACTCTTTTTAGAGTGAAAATTTTCACTCGATTTTTTTTAGAGAGTAGGAATACATATATAGGGTGTAACCTCTTTGGCCTCCCCCTCCCCCCTTTTTTTTACCGAGGAAGTGGGAGCATATGTGTGTGAGTGTGTGTGTGTGTGTGTTTATGTGTGTATACATATATATATATATATATATATATATATATATATATATATATATATATATATAGTGCGAGAGACTGTTCCCTTCCCAAACGTACGCGGTGTCTCATTGATATATTGTTAAGCAATTGGTATGACATATTCGTGATATCATCATTCGTGTACCGACGGGTGTGTGTTACTGTCTTAAAGCTAAACTCCGAACCTGAGACTCGCGAATGATGCAGAGTAGCATAATACCATGCCTTCATGATTGCCCCCTAGCAAAATCTTCTTCTTCTTTTTCTTTTTGGATGCGTGGTTTGACTTTACATTTTTGATGACCAAACTACAAATCTTGTGCAAGTGATTTACAAATTGAGCAAATAACTAGACGTAGACAGCTAAATCAAACTAAGCGTTATGGTGTATGGTACTGGTAGTCAATTGTCAAACACCTCCTGGGTAATGCTCTTCATCCATTATTCACTCAGTCTTCTTGGCTCTGACCAATTGCACTACCAGTCTGACGACGCCGCGCAGTTGCCATGACAACGACGTGCGTGTCCATGGATACTCGACGGATCCTTTCCGCTTATACCAGGGTTCGTCCTCGAATCGAAGCGTACTTAGGAGAGGATGTAATGTAAAAAGTAAGCAGTGAAAAAAAAATATCCGTGTTTTTGTTTTAAAGGGACAGTACAGTTTTGGTGGAGATGAGAATTGGGTTTTTAACTTTTTGCGAGATACGAAGAAAACACTTATGATATAGTACAGAACATACCATTTTAAGAGGAATTCAAAGTTTATTTGACGAAGATCGGGTTTGGAATGACTGTAACATCAAAAAACAAAGTAAAACAAAGTGATCGTAATAAAGTGTGGGTCCCACACTTTATTAGAATCGCTCTTTTTTGATAGCTCAGCCATTTCAAAACCAATTTTCATCAAATAAACGTTGAATTCCTCATAGAATTACATGCTCTTTCACATTTTATAAGAGGTTTCTCATTATCTCACCAAAAAAATGTTAGAAACCTGAAATTAGGTCTCAACCATAACTGTACAATCCCTTTAACTATAACGTTGTTTCAAATCTGTAGTTGTCACCTCAACTGCATTTGCATTTATCACAATGTGTCATACGTGTCTATTTACTAACTGTCATAAATGATGAGTGGATATTATCAAATCTGTTTATCCTTAAACATTTTATTGCAATGGTTTAAAATCATGTTGAAATTGTACGATATCAACTCGTACAAATTGCTTGGAGGCATGGACATACACGTACAAACAATACAGATGGCTACCAGCTATGTCGTACACATCTGCAGAAGCCGGACGAACGAAAAAAAGCACCGTGCCCAGAACACACAAAATGGTGACAATTACTTTACTTTTCTGCTTTTTGCTCGACTCCTTGCTGTTGACTTTGGACAACCAGACAAAGATGAAACCTATCCTATTTTGGTTGTCAGTTTAGCAATCTATCGTTCAAACGATACACTCATGACTGCGAACAAATTAACAAAATATCTATCGTAAATTTACCAGCTATACAAAATGATAATTTCTCAATACATATCTCTTCCAACTGTATCTCTTACAATTCCATAAGATATAGCTTCTTTGCTATAACTGGTGAAAAAAAGTCGTTGGTTTGCGATGGAGAAGGGGAATGACATCGTATTATCTGAGTGAGTAGTTTGATTTCCCATACGTTACGCATATGTCACTTGTATATAGTTGTCTATATATATATATATATATACATATGTTTATTATTCTTTGCTACTGTAATAAATTGCGGATGGAGTTTATCCACATTTTTTGTGTTTTCTGTCTGAGATTTTTCAGACAACTTCTTTGGTTGACATTTGTAGTTATTATCCATACAGAGGATTTTTAGAGCCCAAATACATGTGTTATTTTGTCGACGCACCTCATAACCTCCGACCCACTGAGAAAGTTTGTTGAACTCGACCAATATTTTTTGCCGAGGCGACCAATATTTAGAATATTGGACGGCAAGAGGGGGATTCCCCAAAGTTTTTTATAAACTGCACCGTGATTGGCTGAGATATACGAGATGACCCGAAATATGAAGTAAAAACGTCTGTGATTGGTCGATCTCGAATTAACGAAAATATTTTTTTTTCTAAAATTCTGCGATTATACAAACAAGTTTCATATATTAATTAGTTAAAATTATACATCAAAATACATTGATCACTGTTTTATCTGGGAATGAAGTGGATTAACTTGCACTGAAGAGTGTACCATACCCCATGTCAGGATCAAGTACAGTATACAGTAGGAGACCATACAGCACTCAGAAGCAGAAAGGGTAAGTGAAAATATTCTTTGCTAAAATCCTCTGTAGGATAATAATTATAATATTGGATGTCCTAATTTCGACTATTACAAGGAAATATTGGACTCGCTAAGAAAAATATTGGACTCGTCTTCGAATCGTCCAATATTTTGTGCATAGCTCGTCCAATATTTCCTTGTATTAACCTCAAGGCCATCCAATATTATATAAATATCAGCATTGGAGTCGATGACTTCTGATACCTTGGCTTTTAGTTTAAAAATACCACTATGCGGTTGTGCAGTTATTACATTGCATGCATTCTTTTTTTTGGGGGGGGGGGGGCAGGGGTAGGGGGGCTCCGCTTCTACGTGTTGTCAATCTAGCACTCACAAGCTATCGAATTTTCTGATCAAAAAATGAAAGAATGTGATAGAACGAAGCAACCGAGCTCTCTTTTTTTAACAGATATAACTTCCAACCCACAAAAAATAGAAATTTTACTACCTTTAATACTTGTTCAGAATATTTTTTTTCATCATTGTACATGTTTCATAACTTATTTCGTCAAACAAGTAATGCTTGTTAACTTGTTTGTGGGGACGTGTTTTTGTTTATTTTTTCTTGGAGTTCTGTTATACGTAATATTACTTCAGGGTTAAAGTAGAATATTAAATAAACAAGGTAAAAAATCAGACTTTCAATTACTGAAGGAAGAGAAAAGGATAGTTGGTGCCATCGGGTGTGATTATACTTCTGCATAATTATGATACATTTAGTCCGTTTATGCCGAGTATACAGACATTTTGTTCCTGTTGCCGTAATGTATATTTACATGCACTGGTAGACTGCATGTATTCAAGGGACAGGGCTCTCCTATAGGTGATTATGAATATACAAATGCATGCATCACATTGGAATCATGAAAATTGTTTCCCATCTATATATCGTCATTGCAGCAATATCAGCATTCTTCAATTTCATGAAATTCTTACGTCAATGTAGGGCAATTTGTCAATCAGTTGCAATATCAGCATTGTCATTACAAGTCCGTTTCATTATTTTCACGATAGGTATTCATTAAGGTGACACTTTAACCAAAGATACACAATGAAACAATGAAATGGTATATCCAATATTTTAAATGTTGTCACTCCTTGAACCTTTGTAAATGTTAAATCTAATATTCAACTCGAGTGTCAGATTTAACATTTATAAAATGGTTCGAGGATAGACAATATTGAACTGTTGATCTATCATTTTATTTTTTAGACTGTAGCTGCTTGATGAATAGAGCTAATGTTTATGAAGCTCATTCTCCCTTTTGTTACCTACGAAGTTTTAGGTGTTGAGTGTCTTATTTTACCAAAGCAAGGAACAGTATCAAAAACAAACGCACACATCAACATTAGGATACGATTACAAACATATCAGTAAAACAGTGAAAATTAGCAAAAATAGAATTATAATTATACGAACATAGGTTTACAGGTATGCTAGGGTAGGTATAGCAGCCAGAAAGGAAATGTCCCTTATTTCATCTGACCTAGAATTATTCATTCAATTTCAGTCATCTATCGTGTTCAATGGAAAGTAAAACGAACAGAGAAGTACAGAAGCTGAAATCAACATGATAGACGTCACATAATAACAATGCTCTAATTTGAGATCGAATGCACTAAATACGTATTGTATACACTACGCATTTCAAAGTACTTGCCGATTCACGAATTTCATAGACGGCGGAAAGATAGCGGAGGTGACAGGAAATGAATTTGACTGCTAATCATTCAAACTGTACATTTTCCTGTTTGCTGTTGAATGATCCATCTATTGCAAAGATAGGATATTTCAATGACTGGATTAAAATTTTATGTAAAGATCCAGTGAAGGGATCAAGCGCCTGACGGCATTAAATACAGGAAATATGAAATATTACAAATGAAAAATACTATAATATTGATAAGCCTTAAATTTTAACTATGGTTGACATTGCTTCGGTTATTATCTAAAAGTATTTTCTTCTCATTGCCATTGTGCTTTGTTTCTTAAATATTGAGATATGGATGTTTCTACCATCTACTCCCCCCCCCCCCACAAAAACAAAAACATACAAACAAGCAAACAAAACTAATTGAGCATGCAACCCTCCCTTACCCTACTCATTTAGTAGCTGTCTTCTCTCGTGAATTATCGTTTCTACGGAAAATTTATGACCATGGGACGAATTAAAAGTACTGTATATAATCAGCCTTCATAAGTTTATTTCAATTAATACGCACCTAACCAAACCCCAAATACACATACGACACAAACACACATACACGCGCGCGCACACACACACACACACACACACAACCCACACACGCACACAATATTGTCTGAGTTCTTCTCCATCACTTCTATCTCTTTCTGTCTTTTATTCCACGTGATGAGACGAGGGTTTTCAAACGTCGTTGTCATCGGGTAACCGCAGCATCGAATTCCCCGCAACGGATGTGCGCCTCAGAGGCGGTCGAAAAAGGAGTGAGGGTCGTATCGAGCTCTTCATTGGCGATTCGTGGAGATCGGTCTGCGCTCGTTACTGGACGTCAGCGTCTGAACTGGTTGCTTGCCGATCTCTCGGTTTTCCGTTCGCCGCGGCAGCCGTGCCGCGACAGCACTGGTACTTTGGAGCAGTGTCATCCATCTCCGAACCACCGGAAGTACTTGAACTACGTTGCCATGGTGACGAGAAAAACATCTCCGAGTGTGAGGTTATTTTACAGTCCCCAAAGACTCAAACTATCTGCGAAGATGGAAGGTCGGCGTCTGTCGTTTGTCAGGGTAAGCTAAGGTTCACCTTATGTACTTTTTAATGAAATAGCTGGATATTCCTACTTTTTACAATAGCACTACAATAAAATTAATGAAATTTTAATGTAGATTTTGGATTAAAATTTGGAAAAGGAATATCACCATGAAGGTCATTTAGTCATTTTCACTTCATACTCTCATAAATCATTCTTAAGAACGTCGGATAGACTGTAAATGATACGCATACTAGTATCCGCCTGCCTATCATGGGTGTGGGATGTTAGACACTTAAAATAAAGGGAAGCAGTCCCTAGATTTTCACTGTAATGATAATTAAGAAGAGTAAAAAAACATAACCTTTCACCAGATTATAAGCGTGGAAATGAAAAACTGTCTCCGTACGCGATTTTTGAAAAATAATTCCTGCAAGCGATCGTGTAAGAGCCGGCAAAAAGATGATACGTCATGCATGCCCTACTCACCAAGTTGACAGCCGTGCCTCTAAAAACCAATTTAAGTGTTGAAATTATTAGTTGCAATTTTATCATATAATGTGAAAGTTTATGGTTTTATTATTTCAAACAAAATATTTCAAGCTTAGATTTATATAATTCATGAATAATTAATATTGTTAACATAAGTTTATATGTATTTTTAAACCAAATATACCATGAACTTGACATCAAATAGGCACGGTCCTTTTCCAGCTTCCGTCCGTGTTGCATACTTCTTAGCGTAGAAAACACTCTCGCGCGCGAATTCTTTCCATACTTATGTACACAGTACTCCGTCTAGCTGATTTTGCCGAAGATATCCTGTTCATGAGAGTGTCGAATTCTTCAAGGAAAATATTGTTTGTATCTCAATATTTCTGTAAGTAGTCAGATATCGCCTTTCCTCGGTCGCAGGGATATGATTTCGCTCCACTTTGCCGTGCATGTCCAGTCGGCACTGACAGCAGCTAGCTCAGTGGCACTGTACTGCAGTCCAACCCCGGCTGCAGCCCCACGGTAAATGAAACATAGCTAGCCACTTTCCTTACCTCTCTAACGTTACGCTTTTTTTCCCTCGGTTCTCTTCGAAGTCGATGCTCGAGGTGTTTCTTTTTTATAACTCATGTGAGCAAATGGTCGGGATTGCATCTGGCTTCAGGAGTTTTCTCGGTTTATAACCGAGGGCCACAGCCTGCCGGTCCACGTAAAAACATCGCTTCTCAAAATGGTCCACGCACAGGAAGGTCACAACACGATATCGAGATTTTGTAGGCCCTGTTTCTTATGTTCGACATCGTTGTACCGAGATTTCCCAGCTATACAGCTCACCTTTCACAATACTTTTGTGGGTCTGGGACGGAAAAAATGATTTTCCTGGGAAATTTTCTGCACGATTCGAGCAAAACTACTGATGTAAGATAGCCTGACCAGACGACGCTGAATGCGGTCGCCCCTATAGTGTATTAGCAGGCCTGTAGCTGTGTAGAACCGTTTCTACAATCTGTACGTACTAGAACATGCATGAGCGGCGACAGGGCTGCAGCTGCGCTTGTGATAGACTGGAAAAGTCTAAACCGCGTACGGGGTATCTACCGTAGATCTAGTTGTACCGTCCACACGTGTACTGTGCCAATATAATACACAATACATACACACACACACACACACACACACACACACACACACAACGTAGACACAATGTCAAATACTACTACATGTACTAGTAGTAGCCACCGACGTCTTCATGCATCCGGGTAACTAGGGAGCGTACGGATAACGAGCAGAACACGGCTGGGAAGAGTTGTGCCTCGGTGACGTCTGACTCTCCGCCAGGACTTTCTCATTAGCATATTCACCATGCAGATTCACACTTTTTCAACCAAAATTTACGAGCTTATTTGGCGATTTGAAAGTTTGTTTTTGGTGAAAGTAGTTCATTGGAGGTACCAACAACAACATATCTTTTTAAATTTCGTGACTGCTTCCTTTTAACTCCACTATCTTTGGGTCACTATACGCAGTTTTTGCCCAGCGACGTGACTTGATGACGTCACTGGAAACTCGTCCATAGGCAAGACCGCGCACTGTAGACGAGGTTCCAATGACGTCATCAAGCAAGGGCCACTACATAAGGGACAATCAAATTTCAATCTGTAATTTCGGTGGCCCGAAAAAGAAATGTAGCCACCCGAAATGAACAACCCTTTTTTAATCTTAGTTGCCCAATCGGACCACCAACATGATTTGTATACTGTACCATTTTTGGAGTTTGGTTGCCCGTCATCAATTTCTAGTGAGCTCGGGACACCGGGCCATAGCTAATGTGTAACCATGGGATATAGTTACATAATATATAGAAGGAAGCAGGTTTGAGACGGGCATTGCTCTCAAATGCTCCCTTTATTCATCAAGCTTTAATTCAGCCTATCATACTAGGCTTCATCAGGATCTACATACCAAGAGAACGCACAATTTAAACCGTGATTTAAGTGCAATATCATACAGTGCAATATTACACATAATTCTATCCAATATTGAGATAATAATATGAGTAATAATACTTAGCTTCGTACAAATCAATACTTCAAGTTCAACACGGAAACGTAATCTAACATCAGTTATTGTAAACAGATAATTGTGTAACATACAAAAGTAAATTCAAATTCCTGTATCACACTTCATATTATCATACTGTAACGCAGTAGTATGCGGTTATAGAAATGATATGTTGAATATCCATACTCATAAAATATTGAAAAAAGAGTTACCAATATATTATGATACTGAATTATCATTGCTGTTGTTCATTATCATGATAACAATCAGACATTCTCATTTCAAAAGACGTTGACAAAAAAAAAAAACATGTTGCATTTTCCTTGCGTTCGTCTTGTTTTAGATTGTTGTAATTGTTGTTGTTTCTTTGTTTTCATGGTAATGATTATTTTCAAGTCACTTCAGCTTGTGAATCGTCACCTTGTCAGAATAATGCCACGTGTACGGAGACTGATACGGGCTATGAGTGCACGTGTACGGATGACTTTTTCGGACCGCAATGTGGTGAGATGTCTCGCTCCTTTTTCTCATTCTTTCTTTGAGCATGGATTGTGGGTGTCTTTCCTTGCATCTATAGTAGGCATCTATATGATACCAATTTTCATTTGGCTAATTTTCTCGTGTGCCAGCAGACGATTTGAGTAGGTCCCACTCCATATAGATTTAGGCACATGATACGCCGTGTTTCATGGTATATATATATATATATGCGTGTATGTATAAAATATGACAACTTACCATTTTCACCTCTGACGAAAGGGGAGGCCCCCGAAAATTTGGAATATTAAATAAATATCAATTGGCAATCAATGCATTCCTCTATCCTGTCATTCCTACTATCATTACTGCCAATAAGAGGATCTGCATACAGTGGTATGATGCTGACCTTTCTACCAAATTCTTTTGTCATCTTAGGAAGGATGATATATTTGTGACAGTAAAGATAATAGATGCCGCATGATGCCGGCTGATGGTGTAAGCTTTCGACTTTAGTTATAAACGGACAATAAAGCTGACGAAGACCTAAGGTCGAAATCTTCTTCCTCCAGCCGGCATCGTGTGACATCTATTGTCTTTATTGTCACAAATAATCTGTCTATATATATATATATATATATATATATATATATATATATATATGTGTGTGTGTGTGTGTGTGTGTGTGCATATATATATATTTATAGATAATTATCGATAATTATCGATATGGGTGAGGTTTCATTCAGATACATAGGAGCCTATATACTTATGTATTTACCGACATAAAGTAAATGTTAAAATTAGTACATTAAGTTCGGCAACAACATCATCATCTCTCTGTAGTCCGTCATGTCTGTCTGTCTGTCTCTGTCTCTCTCTCTCTCTCTCTCTCTCTCTCTCTCTCTTTCTCTGTCATATTTATCATTAGCCCTCGATCAATTTGTGCGTTTTCATAACCTTCACAAGGCCATAGTGCAAGGTGATGGATGGGCGAGCCTCATTAGTATTCGTATACACAAGACTTCCTGCTTGGGTACGTGATTCAATCTATTTCTTCAAAGTCTTGTGTAAATTAATAGTATGGAGCTTACGATTTCAGGACGGTATGCTAATACCCCTTTCAGTAACTCATGCATTTCTGGCCAGCTCCTGGCCCGAGCTAATTTGGCCCGTGCCAAGCAGTAAAAATTGCGTTCAGTAACTACAGCAGAGCCGCGCTACTTTTACGATGACCCATTCACGAACTCGGCCACGTAAGGGATAACTACCATGGTAACTGAACACGTCATGGACAGAGCGGAAGTGCATTTTTGCGCGATATTTGATGTGCATGCCGCGTGCTTATGAGCTGAGCAGCGTAAGCTGTGACCTTTGACCGTGAAAGGAATTTTGGCCCGCGCCTGGCGCTGCTATCGTTCATAAACTCTTCGATCAGTGCCAGGCCCGTGCCTGGTCCGCACCTGGTGCTAGCTGCAGCAGCGCCAAAATAGCCCGCTCCTGGCCCGCTCCTGGCGCCGGCCACTTTGGCCCGACCCATTCATAAACTCAAAATTTTACGACTTAGCTCGGGCCTTGCGCTAGCCAGGGGAGTTACTGAAAGGGGTATTAGAGGACTGTAGCAGCGGGCCAAATCAATCTGCGCATGCGCGAATTCTCAGTCCTGCTTATTTTCAGGACGATTTTCGATGGAAATAGCCTTTGGTCTGTAATCCGCTAGCAAGCTACGTTATCGATTAGCCAGCTGATCGTGGATTTTTTTAACGTCTGTCACAAGCAGCGGTCTGAATCGTGAAATAATCGTAGCGATCGTATCAGATCTTGAGGCCATCGTTGGATGATCGCGTTGATCGTAGACAATTTTTGAACAGTCCAAAACAGTTCTACGATCACTGCAATTCACACGACTGACCTCCAGCTCTGATACGATCTGATACGACCTCTACGGTTATCCAACGTTTCAGACCACGATGCGATCGTGCTGCAAATTGCGATAGAAAGTTCCGCGATCAGATACCAATTGCCAATCGTGGCGTGCGTACCAGATCACATGACAACTCAAAACCAGCATGAAAACAAGACGAAGCGACGAGCTGCTGTATTTTCAGTTGGCCCAGTTGTCCCTCGCGCGCGTGTGGCAGGCTAGACAGTACAATGGACACAAGGGTCCCCGTACTCAGAAATCGGAACAGCCAACAAACCAGGAGCAAGACAGACGCAGTGGGTTAACTCTTCGTCCTATCCTTCCTTCACGAATGGAAAAGTTCTGATGATGGATGCATTGAAGCAATACGGTTAGGGTTAGCACTATTCTGGTATCAGCAATTACTACATTACATGCTTTTACCTGTATTAGCCAAAATTAACATTTTTTGTTTTTTATTTTTTTTTTTTTGTTTCATATCATTACATTTACATGAAAAATTGTGAGAGTTTTTTTGACAGCATCAACTCACTCATTTGAATTTTTTGAAGGACTGGTCACGAAATGTTTTCCGAAAAAAAAATGTGAAATTTCATAATGTCATATCTTCCTTTATTTCTTATCCGACTTTTGTCACTTTTGTATCATCCTGTACGGAATATTTTTCTCATTTTTTGAAGTCTGTTTATTTTGGGGTGGATTTCTTCTTAAGTTTTCGGCAAATGGAGATGTTCCATCAGCCTTTACCCTGATGAGGCTAACTTGAGTAAATAAGTCTATATCTCTCTTGCATGGGTAATTGTAATATTTTCTGATAACTGTATTGTGTGCAATACTCTGATAATGGAGCGTTTTCAATACCATCGCGACTTTTACTTTTATTTGATAGTAAAACATTCCCTTCAGTTATATGTAAGGAAAACAAATTTCCAATAACTCAATTTAAGCAATAACAGTCCTCCGAAAGTTGGATTATAAGCTGCAAGAGTCTCTTTTTCTTTTTCACTTTTTATTCATTTGTTTATTATTTAACATCCCGTATGAGTGACTGGTGAGACATACATAATTATGACACAACCTATTATTAATGAATGACAAGTGGTTGTTATGGGAGGCAGAACGTGGTGCTACAATGGTTACGCTTCCTAATTGCCGTACATCAGAATAAACACACACACATACACACACACACACACACACACACACACACACACACACACACACACACGCTCACACACATCAAATACTTACGCCATGGCGTCTTATTACACTGTCACACTTACATTGCTATTTAACATGATAAGAATAAGAAGTAGAGAACTAGCATTGCAACTATTAAAAAACTCCGACTTCAACAACATTGATGTTATGTTATGTTTTTACCCTATCTAATGTGTTTCTGTGTTTGTTTGTCTGTCTGTTCTACCGTTTTACTCCGTCAACCGCTGTATAGCATGTCCGATTATCTACACTATTGGCGAAGGATTTGCAGAAAGGCGATTCTACTTCCCTGGTTGGCGCTTTACTAACGATGTGGTGTCACTGGATTTTGAAGTCAGCGGCATCCAAAATGCACATTTCGCCCTATCCAGTCAAAATTCCAGTCAAGTGGACATGTATCGCATTGGTAAGTATTTATCATGGTCCTTTGTCTACTTAATTCTGCTTGTCTGTGTATCATTGATACATCCAATGACCCCCAATTTGATTACACACAAACTTGAATGAAAACTTGATATGCATAATAATACAAGTACACGTACCCACGCGTAGATGTTGGTGTGGTGCATTACGTTTTATTCTCCTTCTGATGATACACTATTCAAACCTGACTTTGAATGATAACAATAATGATAATAATGATAATAATGATAGCTAAAAGAAGAATGTTTCATTTAAAGGTATTATTTTACCGCAATTAGGCCAACATTAAAGTTTTCTTTCTTCTCGATTAATAAAGGATTTTGTTTTACGCGCACTGACTATTTGAAATTTCATTTCGTCCAACTTTATTTACCTGAATAGATAAAAGTGAACAAAATAATTCAAGAATGAAAGAAATTGAATCTTTACACTCAATTTGAGAATTGGTCTTCTTAAAGTATATGCTATAAAAAAAGAGAAGAAGTTAGAATTGTCATTTGCATAGTCCTATAGGTCCATGCTTGCAGAGGCTCAGTTGTTTTATTTTCTTTACTTTATTTGTTGTTGGTCTTTTTTTTCCTTTTCATTGTCTTCCAGTTACTGGAGGAGCGTCAAACACTAATGTCGCACTTCAGCGTTCGTGCGCGACACCTTTCATTACATGGACTAATTGCCCGGAGATGAAAGCGCTCGTCACCCCTGACGCTGCTCTTTCGCTCATCCCGCGCTACGATCACTTCTGGTTGACGTTTGCCAACGGTCATCTGGAGATTGGTCGCCATGGAAACAAGACTCCCTTCTTCGAGTGGACCGACCCAAACCCCCTACCTGTCAGATACGTTGGGATATGGTTAGGTGGGACCACTGACAGGTACTGGAAGTTCCATTCGTTTTGTTGAGCCGTCAAATAGCGCCTTCTCTATTCTCCACCCCATACTTACAGAAAGACTAAGCCCTAATTCCCTCGAAACTGGAGGCAATTAACTCCACGTGAATTGCTTTCCCAAACAACAGGAAATTTCAACAGATAGGAGTTATCATAACAATTGTCGTTATCATCGAGTGGGCAGTTATTTTTTCTAACAAATGAAAGAAAATACATCTAAAACCCCAGATCTTACTGATTGTGGTTACGAAGTAATTATGTTATCCATTCTGGAAACAAGAGCATATCGCAATTTGTCACTTGCAGAAGCAGGTTAGGGAATTAACTGATTATTGCAATGACGGTGATCGACTTAAAAGATCGTATTGGAGATCTTTCTAGGAAACTTACATAATTTTTATGAGCTCATTACCCACGAGAGCTGCTGAATGTGACATGTAGATCAAAGGGGAAATCTAGGCCAAATATAAATTAGTCTGATAAGAAAAAGTAAAATATTACGAGTTCAACGGTAACATTTTGATCGAAATCGGATAAAAAATAGGGAAGTTATCACATTTCCAGTTTTCCATTCAAATGCAATTATGTCTGATGCTCAAATCCTGATCTGTCTGATCACTATTCTGAAGTTATTCAACCAGAATTCAATGACGGAAACATTTAACCTTCATCATTTTTTTATTCTTTTTTGTGCCGTATCAATGGAAAATAGTGAGGTTATGACATGGTCAACTCATATTGGTATCAACTTCCGGAAATTTCAAGACTTCCGGATTTCAGACAAATTTTTACCGTTGAACTCGTACAATTTTGCTCTATTTTATCTGATCAACTTATTTAGGGACTGGATTTCCCCTTTAAGTAAGAAATTCGGAGTCATCGGGTTAGATGGAACGAAGAGTGGCTCATTTTGCTTTCACACAAAAGAACGTTGTATCTTGAATGCTATGATTGCACCACAACTCTTTCAATCTTCGTGTGACGCAAGAAGCTGCTTGTTGTTTCAGTCAGTAAAAGGACCTTCGCTGTCTTGAGCAGAACCGTCCACTCAGTTAAAGTTTAAGGAAATTTAAATTTAATCAATGAACCTTAAGGCCCGGTCACACCGCCCGAACTTTGTTGGAGCGTTCCTTGAACGGTAGGGAGAGGGGGCCGAATTTCGACAACGCTCGTCATCGCGCACAAAATGGGGGAAAAATCGAAAACACGGGCGTTGCCTTAGCGGTGCACCGCTGAAGCCGGCGTTGCTTTAGCGTTGGTTGAACGGTAGCGAGCGTTGGTTTAGCGGTGACGCGAGCGTTGATAGAGCGGCGTTCTGGGTATGTGGGCGTTGGCTCGGCGGGGTTTAAAGTTGGTTTAGCGGCATACCGCTTTTGACTACGGAGCTGACCGGATCGCTTTGAAAGAAGTTCTGACAGATTTTTGATAGAAGTCGATAGTTGAAGTTCATTATGCCACGTGGATAAAAGAAGAGGAAGGCTGGAGAAGGAAAGGCATCAGCCTCCAAGAAGATCATTACTGGGCAGGCAGCTTCTTCTCTCTCTTCTCCTGTAAACAACTTGTTGCAATCTGAGGAGGTTCTGATTCTGCTGCTGGACTAGTGCAACAATCATAGCAAGTCTCTCAGCATCCATGGTAGTACAGTTTTACTGTAACTTTGAGCAAATTCGATATAAATGAGGTCTGCACTCAACGGCAGCTCGATTCCAAATGGGCTCCTGGTCCGTTTCTCCCCGTATTGATAGCCAAATTCTGGTCCCGCTCCGAAATCCTCCACACCAACGCCAAACCAAAGTTCATCACCGCAATGGATCGCTGCTTCAACGCCCGACACCGTTCCAGCAATCCCGTGCCCGCTCGTAAAACGCTTACAACCGCTTCACCAAAGTTTGGGCAACGTTTAATCACCGCCCCGGCAAAGCTGGCGAAGCAGCTGTGGTCCAGCGTTCAAGATTTCTGCGTTGGCCTAGCGGACCCAAGCGTTTGTCTGGGCGTTGTTGGAGCAGTGGTGAACTTTGCCGGAGCGGAAAATTGCCCGTTCCTCACCGCTCGCAGTATTTTGTGCAGCTCAAAACTTTCGGGGCGGTTGGAGGGACCATCAGCGGTGGCCAAGCGTATATACGGCGTTGCCTTAACGGAGGCCAACTTTTGTTTAATAAACGGTGGTGAACGGTTACGAGCGGTGATGAATTTTTTTCACCGCTCCAGGAACGCTCCAGCAAAGTTCTGGCGGTGTGACCGAGCCTTAAACTGTTGCTTTGTAGTAATTTTAAGGTTCGTTATTTCAGTCAGTCACGTGACACCAAGCCTATTAAAATGAGCTATGGTCATATTTATTATGCTAAAGTTCTGTTGATAACATCTTCGTAACATGGTAAAGTTCATCATCGTTTCCAATGACTTGACTTACAGAAACTTATACATGTATCGCAGGGTAAGAACTCTATGCGAGTGTATTTTGGTATAGGATATAAGATCATCAACTTAGTTAAGAAACTAATTTCAAGCTAGATTGATCATGATAATTATGACTTGATGTATCTGTGTTTATCATTATTACTATCATCTGAGTAACGCAGTGAAGTTCAATATCAATATAGTTTTCAATGATAAGTATCACTTGAATCAGAGAAACTTACTTTTACAGTTCTTTGTGTGTAGTAATAGACAGATAGGATCACCATCTCATTAAAGAAATTAGTTTCAAGCTAGAATTATGATTATGTGATATGACTGAATGTATTTACATGATGAACATATTGTATTGTAATCATCTTAGTAACACGGTAAAGTTCAATACTGTTCTTAATGATGTTTTGTCACTTGACTTAGAGCAACTTATATACAGTTTTACAGTTTTGTGTGTGTATTTGTAGACAAATATACACTGTAAAAACATCGGTGTTAGATTTAACACCACGGGTGTTAAATCTAACACCGATCAAACTTCAATAAAGGACCACACCCACAGGTGTTAAAAATGCACTGTAATGGTGTTGAAAAGTGTTCACCTGACACTTCGTGGTGTTAATTTGACACTGTACCTGGTGTTATTTTGACACTGTACTGGTGTTTATTCAAAAATGACACCACATGGTGTTGATTTGATATTTGCTGGTGTTAATATCAATGGTTTAACACCCGTCCAGCTTCAATAAGGGACCACACCAGCTGGTGTTACTTTGGTGTAAATTTATTTTCACATTTTTTCAAAAATCTAGTATTTTAATGAAAAATTCTTGATCGTCTTGTTTGAATTAAAAATCAACAAGAAGTGCAGTTACTAAGAAACTCTTCAAAAAACAGTTTAAAATTTGGAAATGTCACCCGTAGGTTTTAATTTAACACCATAAATGAGCACCGAAAATTTAACACCAGCTCGGTGTTCACTATCTAACACCGGACTTTTTGCAGTGTAGGATCATTAACGCATTTAAGAAATTAGTTTCAGGCTACTGATTACGTAACATGACTGGATGTACATTAAAAAAATGTAAACACTTTTTCAAGCTCATATTTCTCATAAAATATAAGCCTAAATGTTAATGTTTGTTAAATCATGTTAAATGCAATTTAATTGCCTATCAACCTATAGTAGGTCGATGAAAAGGGAAACTATATGCATGAGTGAACATATTCGTTTTTCTCTTCCAAGACACAAAAGCAAAAATTGCAAATACATTGTATAGACAAATTCTTATTCATGCGTATGTGCTCTTCTATATATCAATGAGAACAAAAGATAGATCCCATTCAAGGAGAAAGACAAATTACGTTTGAAAAATTACCCATTGATCTCCATAATGTCTTTGTAGTTCCCAAAGATAAAGGAAGGCAAAAATTATGGAGTAAATAAAGAATCTTCTGTCAAATCCAAAATCAAATGACATTTTAGAAGAGGCAATATTAGCAAGACTGTTAGAAATTTGAAATGATATTTCGACTTATGCACATTGAAAATAATAACTGGTTCATAAATTTGTCTCAGAAATTCTTAAATTCCTGAATCAAAATATTTTTAAAGAAATGTCCATTTTACGACCTGTGGATGTTTCTTCCTATGACATTTGAATTTGAGTTGACAGTAAATTCTAATTTTTCCCCTTTAGTTTTTCCCATTTTGTTCTTGTTTGAAAATATAAAATGATACAAGGGAACGAAAACTTTTTTTTTTCATTCATGTGTCTTATCGTGTTGAATAGCTCTTTTGTTATCCTTATCATCTTGAAAGCCATGTACATACTCAACAACATAATGGAAAATATATATCAAAATGTATTAAAACATTTGAGCGATTGCGTTATGAAATACTCTCAAACCCCATTAACAATATTTTCAAACTTTTTTTCAGATAGCACTGAATTAAAAAAAAAAATCTGTATTGATCCCCCTCCCCCCCCCCAAAAAAAAAAAATAAAACTCCTCATAGTTTATCAACACTAGTCATGCTAGTTTCTCAATTCTACTTTCCAACCGTTCCATTAATTCGATATTGAATGAACGGCCCGTGCAATGATGATAATAGGCAGTTTTAGATGTTCGCTACGCGAATGTGCAGAGGAAAAAGAAATGTTCTGTGCACGCGCAAAATTGCTTATCACAATCATATCGGATCGTCTGAATTTTCACTATCACTACGCATTCTCAACTCACGACGTAGAGAGCTTGAACTTGAGGAACTGGTCATATGGGGGCGCCATTTTACTTTTTATAGGCTGCGTCTCCGCAAAATCTAACCATACTTCGCAACACGACGCAGGGAGAGGGGGGAACGTTCAACGCAATCGTCGTCGAAAATAGTCGTCCGCGCCGCAAATCCAAAGCTCCCATGTGATTATTCTCAGCCCGACATGAGAACAAAACATAAAGCTCTTGTGCGCATTACGACCGCGCATTTCCACATGAAAATAAATTGCTCTCTATACCTTCAAAATAATGTGATGCGATGTATTTCAAGCGTCGTTCTCTCTGACACTCGCTCGTTCTGTTGGAACAGCGCCACGAAGAGTAAACCCCTCCCATTTTCTCTATGGTATATTCAACATCTCAGTATCATCAAAGTCAACATTATCTCGTTCCTGCCTTGGTTTTTCATCGTACTTGTTCTAAGAATGGTCGTGATGGTCGGATCACTTAAAGCTACCCTAGGTGCAGCGCTTGTCATCAACATCGGTAAGTATCTGACACATTGTTTAACAGGATTCCATCTTGAGAATGCAAGAGTTTCATGAACAATATTCATCCATCTCATACTCTGAGGCCAAAGAGTGGAATAGGTTTTCCAAACGAAACTTTACTCAATATTTTTAGCAGTAGCTGAGAAAGAAAAGATTAATGGTACACTGTACATGTGTTTATTGTACAATATAATCTATACAAGACATGGTCATTCCCATATTCATTGACAATCGTATTTTAACTACTTTTAATATAAAACGCTCGACTAAAAGTTTAATTTAACCAATAGAATAAAACCTACAGAGTTGTGACTCAGGAACGTCAATGAGTTGCAATAAAATTCACATGCTCTCACGACAAAGTCTTAAATTCAAATACGCTGACAGTAAAAAGTAGACAAAATTATAAGAATAGGAACTTACTCTGACAAGAATTTACTCTTATTCCACAAACTATTCTCAAGTCCATAATGATTACATAATCGTGACCGTACGTTTCGTGAGCAAAATTTTGTCACGAAATACAGGAATCCTAAACAAACTGAAGCATTTTTTGAGCAACCATATTTTGCAGATTGTATATTCAACCATGATTTCCCCATATCTTAACTATGGAATTCTTGCGTGGGGTAACGCATCTAAATACTAACTGGATTCACTTTTTCTTCTTCAAAAGCGAGCGATCAGAATTATTAACCATGCTGGGTATTTATCTCACACAAACGTCTTATTTCAGAAAAATAAGATCTTAAAACTGATAGATTTGTTTGGTTATAATTTAGGTATTTTTATGTATAAATTTTCCTCAAAAGATCTTCCTGGTGTTTTTTTTTTACAGATGTTCATAAGAAACAATTCTGTCCACCACTATCCAACTCGCCAGAGTGACGCTTATCACCCTCCACGAACTCGAACAGTTTTCGCTAAAAACACAATTATGTATACAGGTCCTAAATATTGGAATGATCTCCCAACAGAGGTTAAAAGCTGTTTGTCATTATCATCCTTTAAGCGTAAACTCAGACAGCATGTATTGAAAAGCTACAACACACAAGTGCACTAAAATTCCTTTTTATTATGCTGATGGCTGCTTTGTTATACTACTCGGTTGTTGCCATGTGAACAGACTCATGCATATATACATTTTAGTTGCATGCTCTCTCAAATTCCTTCCCATCGGTGTTTTTCCTTCCACTTCTAGTAAGACCTTGGTCGTGTTACATAGTTTCCCCTCCTTTCTTTCTTTCCTTTCTTTTATGCGTCATTGCAGCTGGCTGGTATATCACATATAGGAATTGCAATTGATTCATGTTCTCCATTTTTCAAATCTTTCCCGTGTCTATGGAAGCCGGAATGTTTAAACCCTAAAATTATATAGTACTTAAGTATTCACATCATTATCACTCCCATGTCTAAATTGCTTTTAGAGCAACTGCTATAGTGTGCAGCATGTGGTTACTTGTTCTCATTTTATCACACACATAAATACATGTGAGAAGAATCTTCTGAGCCCCGAGTAATAGTCATTCTCTTTTGCTTATCCTTACTTTTGGTCTTAATTGTACCCGTGCTCCTCATCCTGTTCCCCTCACTAGGCTTTTGTTGGGACCTACACTCAACAAGCTTTGCTTTTTAGTAGGTTCCATCGTATATCTCTTCGCATCCTTTACTTTGATTGAAAATGACACATCGACCGTTATGTATTACTTTTGTATTCCTATTTCTTCATGTATATATCCAAGCTGGATATTCTGTATTATATTTTGTTATATACCATGTATTTTTCATCGAAAAATACGAAAATAAATTGAAATCAAATTGAAAAATATAAAGGGATGTATATTGCAATTTGTCAAAATAATTTTAGACATTTTTTTTTCGTATATAGGGCTACATTAATAGCAGAGTTATGAAGTATAAGACCCCATCAGGAAATGTAATTGCTTTATGTCTTTAATTCACTGTCTCATTCAAATCATCGTACTACACTCGTTTTGGTCATTTAATGAAATTGCAAATCCACACTGTGTACGGATATCAAATATACTTATTATGATGTAATGACTGAAAAAGGATAGACATTGGTGGGATTTTCTTTTCTTTTCTTTTTTTTTTTTGTTACTTGCGCATACTTTCACCAGATACGTCGATCTTGGTGGCAACCACAAAAGTCGATTTTACACTTAATACAGAAATAGTACAAGATCTTTTCCCTTGCAAATAATCATTGCCACGTTATCACTGGACCACCATAATTTGACGTAAAGGTAATACATGTCATTCCCATTGATTTCATTTAAAGCCAAAAACTATCATCAAAAACTGTAAGTATCACTATTACTGAATATGATTAATACCCCCACCTAGATTTGAGGATGTTAGCTTATTCTACAATACTAGCACTGTACAAATGCACAATCACCTGACAATACAGCATCAAATTTCATGTCAAATTCTGAAAAACTGAGGGAGTTTGGTCAGTCCACATTTTTAATATGTTGTTTATTGAAAAAAAAAGGAGTTACTATGGCAATGCATTGTTTAACGCTGACAAAAAAAGAGTGTTTCACATCATAAAACTACAGTGGTACTAGGCTATATGTTCCAAACTCAATATGCTCTCACAAACTGGAAGAGTTAGCGAAATCCACAATATTCGTGTGAATTTTATTTCAATATATTGTTTCCATGGTAACATGTTGTTAGACGATGTAAAAGATGAAGTTTGCACAACTTCGTATGTATCATAGTGGTCACATACGCCAAATCTCAAGTCCAATGTGAAAAAAAAATAGGGAGTTACAGGCCTATACCTATGATTTCGATATAACATACGCTGTTACCATGGCAACACATTGTTCAGTTTCAGTTTCAGTTTATTTTATTTAGTCACGGCAAAGCTGTTCTTCTGTAAATCCGTGAACAACATAAAAATAGCAGCAATAGATACAAACTACATGTACAATAATAAAGAAAGGAACAAGTGTTAGGTAAAAGCAAAAACAACGAAACATCAAAAAAGTACAGCAAAAAAAAAAAAATCAAGGAAAACGGAGCAAATACCTACAGTCACATGTTATTTCAACAATATCAAATAGAGACAGAGAGAGAGAGAGAGAAAAAAGGGAGAGTTAAAAAAATCCTGGGCAGTTACTTAGGCTACAGCAGAGATATGTCAAGAGCTCGTTTGAAACTGGACAGGGAGAGCCTACATTTCAAGTCATAAGTTAACCGATTCCAACTCTGGACTCCTCTGTTCAACAATAAAAAGTGATGAATTCTGCGCATTTGCATGTGATGGCGGCCAAATCTCAAGTCAAACGTTCAAAAGTATGGGAATGAGCCAAATCTATAATATCTTTGTATAATTTTCATTAAAAAAAAAGTGCCGTTACCATAGCAACACATTGCTTCTCAATGAAATGTAATAAAGTTTGCACATCTATGTATTATTCCCTTTACATGTGCCAAATGTCTAGCCAATGCTTAACACCTGATCATCGGAAATACATTATTTTGAGAACTGTGGATGTGTAATCTCAAGATGCAAGGATACCGATGTAAATATTTCACGTTTTCTCTCATGTTCAGTCTTTCTGTTTTTTCTTTAGAACAAAATATTTTCTTGATTGTTATTATGTTTACCATATTCCATACATATAGCCGGTGGTTTGTTGAGTGGAGCTATTGAACCGACTTGTTCCGGGGCGGCGAGCATGAGCTGTGGAATGACCAGCCTGAGCAGCGGAAAGACGGTTGTCATGGTACCGAAGTTGATGTCTGAAGAGCAAATCGCAATGCTAGGAAACCATCCACTACTGGCGGGAACTAGAAAATATATTTGCGCTGTTCCAGGTAAGCGCCACTCCCAACAATTCATTTTCCCAATGAAATTTTTGAAATATGAAAACAGATCACTCTCGACGGATGCCACCTGTAAATTTGTAAGGCTACTGGTATAAACACTTGTTTCAGAACCAGTAAATGTATTGCGTTCTGCTCTTTGAATTAGTAGAATCATGCTTTTATGGTGGTGTTGTTAACTGGCGGGTAGGGAGATTCAATACACCATCTTGCCTGTCAGCTTAAAGTTTATAGAATGAAATGGAATGAATGCATAACACAGAACAAATGAAGGCGTAAGCGTTTATTAGATAACTTGTATCAAATTTATTGATTATAAATGGACCTAGTAACAAAATTATCACAATTTATGTTAATACTAAATTGAAATGAGCCAACAACAACAAAAAAATAATCCTTGGCAGTGTTGAAAATGTAATGTTTTTGTTGGTTTTCAGTCAAATAAAAGTATGACGGGTTCTTAGCAGGATCGTTGAAGTTTATTCTCATAACGAGAGGCTCACACTCTTCAAACATTGTCTTTTCGGTGGGTCCCTCCGTGTTTCGCACAGTGCATATTGATACTGCACTTCCATTACCTTATATGACCAATTGGACATGTTGGAATAATATCGTTACTGTAAGGTTTCAATTATTGTTAATTACGCTGAACAAATTCACATGCATTATTTCAGTCACTAATGGAAATAAGATGTTATATGTTTGTATATTATATTACCATGGAAAACGAATTAAAGGGATGGTATAGTTTCGGTTGAGATTAAACTTCACCTTTCCAACATTTTTTTTAGATTATTTTTTAGGTTAGGGGAAACTTCTTAAAACATTATGAAAGAACATAGAATTTTAAGAAGAAGAAGAAAAAAGTTTATTCGATGAAGACTGGTCATGAAATGGCTGAGATATCCAAAACAAAGCGATCCTATAAAAAAAAAAGTGGGACCCACCTTTCATTAGGACCACTTTGTATGATTTTGTTTTTTTTTTTTTTATATCTCAGCTATTTCAAAACCGATTTTCCTCAAATGATCTTTGAATTCCTTTCAGAATTGTATATTCTTTATCATTTCATAACATGGTTTTTCGCAAAGAATCTCGCAAAAAAAACCCAATACTATACTATCCCTTTAAATCTAAAATGAATTACAGCAGCTACCTAGGAAAACATAGGTCCCATTTCAAAAACAGAAGTTAGGATAGCAACTCTTGCTGGAATGGCAGATTCCCATAGCAACAGCCAATCACCCAATCACGAAGCTGGATTCATGACGTTATACCATGACAATCGCCATTCCAGCAAGAGTTCTATCATAATGATTATCTTCTTTTTCTTTAATGAAATGAGACCCTGATGATGGAGGAAAGAGGGAAACTGAAAAGAACCCACACAAACATATAAAAGACACAGACTTGTAACGTACAAAAGACAAGGAAGACACCGTTGGCACTATATGAAATATGAATAATTGATGTCACTACGGTGTGTGCACACGACCATGGTCGTGACGGCCAGCACGATCAGTACAGAGAAAGTAATAGGAGACAATAAATGAAGTGGATAGGATAAGTGAGGATGGCCATTGGTGCCTAATCAAGAGAGTGGCTGAAACGCTTACAGATTCCTAAGTAAGTTACTGCTGGTGATAATGCATTTCCTTATTTTGTATAGAATAAGCATAAATTATTTTTTGAATGATTTCTGACATTTATGTTTTATATCCGTCAGAGATTGATCATTAGCTTTATATAATATGCTCTTTATGATTCTGTGTATTTGATACCCCGCTCTTCTGCATTATTGTTTTGATAAGGCATTGGAGTAATACATTTTAAAGGCTTTGTTTTGTTTCTTACGTTCGTGTTATTGCTGCTGTTGATGTCATTTGTTTGTTTGTTTGTTTGTTTGTTTTATGATTATGATCATGTCTATGGGATTACAGCTTGTGAATCGTCACCTTGTCAGAATGATGCCACGTGTACGGAGACTGATACGGGCTACGAGTGCACGTGTACTGATGACTTTTTCGGACCACAATGTGGTGAGATGTCTCGCTCCTTTTTATCATTCTTTCTTTGGGCATGTTTTGTGGGTCTCTTTTCTTGCATCTGAGTGTTTGTATGTAGGCATAATGCTAGTAGGACCTATTCATTTTGATGAATTTCTTGTGTACCAACAGACATACGCCATGAATTATATTACAATGATGGTAATAATGATGATGATAATAATAATAATCACTAATAATGATAATAAAAATAATAATTGTTATTATTATTATCATCATCATTATCATTATTATTATCATTATTATCATTATCATTATTATTATTATCATTATCATTATCATTATGAATATAAGCATAAGTGTAATCATGAAAATAACAAAATGGTGCTATTTATAATGAGAAAATTAGTAAGCATGCACGATTACATGATGCAAAACCAAAGTAAACAGTGCGCTGCTGTGTACGCCTAATATATAGTTAAGAAAACGCTGCATACGCTCAACTGAGTTATGCTGGATGGTACGCCATTATTCCGCTTCGCTGGAGCGGAGGCTGCGCTATTTACAAATATCGTACGATGTGGTAATAGCCAATCACTGTGATGTTCCCGCCGATAGGGCATAGATAGTTATTCTTCTTCGTCACAAGTTCAAGGATGTGATGGTGGGAAGCAGGGGCGAATCCAGGAATTCTGTAAAGGGGAGGCGCCTTTACAAAAGTTAAGGGGGACGCACGCCCCCCCTTTTTTTCTTTTTATTTCTTCTGTTTAACAAGAGATAAAGAGGAGGCGCGTACCCGGTACGCTCCCCTCTTGATCCGCCACTGGGAAGAGGTACAAGGAGATCGGGGGGAAAAAAAACCCATGTTAAACATGTTTAACACGTTGTTTCCAATTCTAATGTATGCACCGCTGCACCATTTTTCCTGTTTTGTTTTTGTTTTTTGTCTTGTCTTGTCTTCATATATTTTCCCTTTCTCTTTACCTTCACTAAGCGAGTGGTGAGCTACAGGTATGAGCGTAGTTTGCCACATTGTTCAGATAATCAATTCTGAGGTCATTATCGTCACGCGTTAGCTTATGATCATACTTCCCTGTTTATTGTGTTATAAATTATGTAGAGTTGCTTAATTGCTTTAGTTTGTCTTTTGAACGGCAGGTATACACGGAACTATCTGTTTTAGGGACGGATCCATGAATTCCGTAAAGAGGAGGCGCCTTTACAAAATTAATGGGTGCCACCCCCACCTCCATTTTTTTTTTTTCTAACCACAAAAAAAAAAAATAAAATAAGAGGGGACGCGCGCCCCGTGCGCCTCCCTCTGCCGGATCTGCCACTCTGTTCGCATAATGGAATGAAATAACACCTGCTGGTTTCATTTAGCATTATCATGTAATGACGTCGAATTAATGTTGAATTATTCATTTATCTGTTTCATTCATGAGAATGACATTATCCCCAATTAGTTCGTTCATTTGGATTTGTATTAACATCTATTTTTGAAAAAGATTCCAAAACAAAATCAAGAAGTCGATCAATTTCCTCAGTAACGTCGTTTATCTCTCATTACACTGTGATGTACCCCCCCCCCCCTCCTTATGTCACCTTATTATTAGCACTCGCTCAATTTGTGAGTTCTCATTACCTTCACACGGCCATGAGGGCAAGGTGATGGGCCAGCCTCTTTAGTATTCGTACATATAAGTCCCTGTGTTAGCATAGTACATCGTGTCTTACGCGCTCTGTTTCTCTTAAACGGTCCATTCAAAGATATAAAACTTCACTGATTGTATCTTGAAATTTCAAATAAAGTTAAGCCAGACGCAATCGGGGCCGGCGCAACCGGCGGGGGAGGGTCCTCCACTTTTTTGTTTGTGCATAATACATAGGAATACATAGGGTGTAACCACTTAGGGCTCCCCACTATTAACCCCCCCTCCCCCCAAGTGGCTTTACACGCACACACACACACACACACACACACACACACACACACATAAATGTGTTTAATTTCGTTTGTTGTTGTTGTTGTTGTTTGTTGTTTTTCTCTTCTTTTCGAGACAATGAAATCTTGAAGTAGTAGCAAAAGCGCGGGTTTGCACCAGAAAGTCGCGCTGAAGGTCTACTTATTGTTGTTGTTGTTGATGTTGTTTTTGTTGTTGTTTTTGTTGTTGTTGTTGTTGTTGTTGTTTTTGCTTGTTAGCTGACGAAACCCGGAAGTGGCACAAGAAATATTGAACTCCCCCCCCCCCCCCCTCCCTCTCCAATTTTAGAAATGTGGCGCCATGCTCTCCGGCTCGAAGTCAATGCTCTCCGTGGCTTCTCGCCAGCGTGCCTTGCGTGTGTCGTCAAGGTGAGACTCGAGCTGGGCTGCAGACTCTGCGGCATATTCAGCATTTTTGGTGATTATTGGAGTGTCTTCACTGGTCTTTTGGAGTATTTCACACTCCTCGTCCCATCCGGATATGTACTCTTTCCGACAGCCGCGTGGGATGGCTGCTTTTGATGAAGCACCGATTGCATTGAGATTCAAGATTCAAGATTCAACTTTATTTTCACTTCCATCAAATAAACAAAGAAATTATATACATTGCATATGTACAGGATAATTGTAATACTTACAGAACATAATTTGACAAGGTACACATGAAAATAAGAAGTAGATGCGATTACATCTTTGTTAATATATACATAAAGCGTATAATACAAGTCAACTAAGGATGAGGATGGAAGTGGAGGGTCCCACTAAGAAGCAGAGCTTGTACGATATGGGACCCTCAGAAAATACACAAGACAGCAATATAAAACAAAATAAACGAACCGATGTCAACTGACATCAAGATGATTGGGAAGGGAAAGAGAAAGAAAAGGGAAAAAAGAGAAAAAAAAAAGGAAAAAGGGAGAAAAGGGGAAAAACTACAGCACGTGCCATCGTGGACGCAAGCAATCTAGATTCCATAATGTAAAATAAGTGATGAAATACAAGCTGGATTGAATGTAATCCTTGCTCAGCTGCATGCAGCGCCAACTCTATGAAGCACATTCTCTACCATCCTCTGTTCCATTTCCCTTGTTCAGCGTGTAGGTATTCTCTCATTCTCTCTTTTTTTTTCTTTCTTTCCTTCCATACTTTTCATCTATTCTGGCAAGTTGTGTCATGTTGTTGTGTTTCTTCTGTTTTGTCCCGTCCTGTCGTATACTATATTCGTCACAAGTGTTTGTAAATAAGTAATTCATAGGTTTTATGAGTGGTTCACAATCTACAAGCTTTGCTTTTTAGTGGACCTCTCTATTCTTTCTTCCTTTTTTTTCAACTGAAGCATGACTTTGTATTATTATTTTTTTTTGCCAGTATGCGCCCGTATGTTTATTGATACCATTTATTAATTAAGACAAATGTTCTTTGTTTATGATGTAAAACTTGATCTATCTTGTGTTATGTTTTTGTTGAAAAGGAAAGAAGAAGAAGAATGAAAATAAATGAATTGAATTGAATTGAATTGAATAATGCAAAAAAAAAATTATACGTAATTATGTTGGTAAGAATGCAGGAGAAAGAGAAAATAAACACATCGTTATATTTAGAACACAGACAGGGACATAATTAGGAGGACTTATGTAAAAAAAGAATGATGACTTGACTGAGATGATAAAGGGAAACTAACTCAGTTGGATGTTGTAAAAGTTCAATAAAATGATTTTAATTTATTCTTGAAGGAATTCAGAGATTGAGCTGTTGTAATATTGTTGGGAAGTGAATTCCAATACTTTGGCCCATCGTAGATGAATGTATTTTGAGCCAACAAAGTTCTCAAAAATGGCAAATGGAAATCATTTGATCGCCGTGTTGGATAATTATGAATGGACTGATTTCTTTGAAATCAATCCAGGAAAGCACCAGCTATGCCTTGTTGATGTCAGTACTCCACGGACAGGGAAGATTTGCTGCCAGGTTATCTATCTCTTCCTTAAAGATGTTGCAGTTTGATGACAGAGAGGAAGGCAACTCGTTACCCGTAGGACGTTTCCATTGTGGTGTTACAATGATTACCCTTTTTTACTTGTCATACATCGGAAATAAAGCACACACACACACACACACCAAAAAAAAAATTGTAATGTTATTACGTCTTGTTACACTTTATCACACTTACATTGCTATTTTGCATATCAAGAAAAATAAGAGGTAGATCACTATCATTGCAATGCGAAAAACTCTGACTTCAACAACACTGATGTTATGTTATGTTTTTACCCTATTTTATGTGTTTGTGTGTTTGTTTGTCTGTTTGTTCTACCGTTTTACTCCGTCAACCGCTGTATAGCATGTCCGATTATCTACACTGTTGGCGAAGGATATGCAGAAAGGCGATATTACTTCCCTGGTTGGCGCTTTACTAACAATGTGGTGTCACTGGATTTTGAAGTCAGCGGCATCGAAAATGCACAGTTCGCCCTATCCAGTCAAAATTCCAGTCAAGTGGACATGTATCGCATTAGTAAGTATTTATTATGCTCTTTTGTCTACTTTATTCTGCTTGTCTGTGTATCATTGATACGTCCAATGACCCCAAATTCGATTATACACACACTTAATTGAAAACATGAAATGTGTATAATACAAGTACACATATACCCACGCGTAGATGTTGGTGTGGTGCATTACGTTTTATTCTCCTCTCTCTTCTTTCGTTCTTTAAAACAACAACAACAACCTGATGACGATACACCATTCACATCTGAATCGAAATATTTAGAATATTATTAATAATTTTAAAGAATATTTCACTGAAAGTGCTATTTTACCGTGATTACATTGAAGTTTTCTTTCTTCTCCATAAATGAACGATTTTGTTTAAAGCACTGACTATAACATTTCAATTCGGCCAATTTTATTTCCTTGAATAGATAATTCAAATGCACAAAATAAGAATGAAAGAAATTCAATCTATACACTTAATTTGAGAATTGGCCTTCTCAAGGTATAATGTTTTGCCAAAAAAAAAAATAGCTCAAATTGTCACAGGCAGACGTTTGATTGCTTTATGTTCTTAAGTTTATTTGTTCTTGTGTTGTTGTTAGTATTTTTTCATTGTCTTCCAGTTACTGGAGGAGCGTTAAACACCAATGTCGCACTTCAGCGTTCGTGCGCGACACCTTTTACTCTATGGAATAGTTGCCCGAAGATAAAAGCGCTCGTCACCCCTGACGCTGCTCTTTCGCTCATCCCGCGCTACGATCACTTCTGGTTGACGTTTGCCAACGGTCATCTGGAGATTGGTCGCCATGGAAAGAAGACTCCCTTCTTCGAGTGGACCGACCCAAACCCCCTACCTGTCAGATACGTTGGGATATGGTTAGGTGGGTTCACTGACAGGTACTGGAAGTTCCATTCGTTTTGTTGAGCCGTCAAATAGCGCCCTCTCTATTCTCCACCCCATACTTACAGAAAGACTAAGCCCTAATTCCCTCGAAACTGGAGGCAATTAACTCCACGTGAATTGCTTTCCCAAACAACCGGAAATTTCAACAGACAGGAAGTATTATCGCAGTTGTCGTTATCATCGATTAGGCAGTTTTTTCCCTAAAAAGTGAAAGAAAATACATCTAAAACCCCAGATCTTACTGATTGTGATTACGAAGTAATTACGTTATCCATTCTGGAAACAAGAGCATATCGTAATTTGTCACTAGCAGAAGCAGGTTAGGGAATTAACTGATTATTGCAATGACGGTGATCGACTTAAAAGATCATGGAAAAGACTTTATTCTACAAGTATCGTATTGGAGATCTTTGAAATCTTCTATGAAACTTACATAAATTTTACAATTATGAAAATAAAATTAACATGTCTCTCTGCTTTCTATTGATGGTTGTCAGTAACTAGATCTGGTCTATTTTCATTGACTATGCAATTTGATGAAATTACCGTTTTTAGTGATGGGTGCATATACTTATCAGCTCATTACCCACGAGAGCTGCTGAATGTGGCATGTAGATTAAAGGGGAAATCTAGACCAAATATAAGTTAGTTTGATAAGAAAAAGTAAAATATTACGAGTTCAACGGTAACATTTTGGTCAAAATTGGATAGAAAATAGGGAAGTTACGACATTTCCAGTTTTCCATTCAAATGCAATTATGCCTAAAGCTGAAATCCTGATCTATCTGATCACTATTCTGAAGTTATTCAACCAGACTTCAATGACGGAAACACTTAACCTTCGTCATTTTTTTATTCTTTTTCTGTGCACTATCAATGGAAAATTGTGAGGTTATGACATGGTCAACTCACTTATTTGCATATTGATATCAACTGTACCAAAACTGTTTTGCAGAAATAAGCAAAACTTCAAAATTTCAAAACTTCCGGAAATTTCAAGACTTCCGGATTTCAGACAAATTTTTACAATTGAAATCGTAAAATTTTGCTCTTATTGTATCTGATCAACTTATTTTGGGACTGGATTTCCCCTTTAAGTAAGAAATTCGGAGTCATCGGGTTAGATGGAACGAAGAGTGGCTCACTTTGCTTTCACACAAAAGAACGTTGTATATTGAATGCTGTGATTGCACCACAACTCTTTCAATCTTTGTGTGACGCAAGAATTTGACTGTTGTTTCAGTCAGTACAAGGACCTTCGCTGTCTTGAGCAGAACCATCCACTCAGTTAAAGTTTAAGGAAACTTAAATTTAATCAATGTACCTAAACTGTTGCTTTGAAGTAATTTTAAGGTTCATTATATCAGTCAGTCACTTGACACCAAGCCTATTAAAATGAGCTATGGTCATATCCTAAAGTTTCTGTTGATAATGTCTTCGTAACATGGTAAAGTTCATCATCGTTTTCAATGACTTGACATAGAGAAACTTATACATGTATCGCAGTGTGACAACTCTCTGTGAGTGTATAGTGGAAGGATATTATATCACCTACTCAGTTAAGAAACTAATTTTAAGCTAGAATGATCATGATAATTATGACTGGCTGTATCTGTGTACATGAACATAATTATCATTATTGCTATCATCTGAGTAAGGCGGTGAATTTCATTAATATCGTTTTTAATGATATTAATGTAAAGTAATGTAAAGTATATCACTTGACTATCACTTAATAGAGTTACAGTTCTGTATGTGTATTGGTAGACAAATAAGATCATCAAGTCAGTGTAAGAAACTAATTCTAAGCTAGAATTATAATAATATGACTGGATGTATTTGCGTATATGAACATTATTTTAGTACATTATATTGCTACTATCTGAGTACACAGGTAAGTTCAATATCGTTTTTCAGTGATAAGTATATCATACTTGACTGAGAGAATCTAAATGTAACAGTTCTGTGTGAGTGTGTATTTGTAGACAAATAGGATCATCAACTCAGTTAAGAAATTAATTTCAAGCTAGAATTATGATTATGTGATATGACTGGATGTATTCACATATATGAACATATTGTATTGCTATCATCGTTCTTCTTCTTCTTCTGATTAAGTCTGCCTCCTTCAATAGACTGAAGATTCTTGCAGACTGGTGCTATTTACATTATAATACAATTTATTTACAGATATTTACAAGCACATAGAAAATTTGACGAAAATACTAGCCACTGTGATCAACCGTTAGACGGTTTCGAAATGATCCCACAGATGGCGCTGAAACAATTTCTGACGACAGGGAATTCCAGTTCCTTACAGTTCTTGGGAAGAACGAATGGCGATGCGATTCAGTTCTCGAATATGGTACCTGATAGGAGTGTGGTTGCGAGGCTCTCGTTAACTGAGTAGCCTGTTTGATGATATAGTCCTGTGCTGAAAGAGGAGTGAGATTATTGTGTATTTTGTACATCATAATTAGCCTGTCATTTTCTCTGCGCTGTTCCAGAGTGGTCCAATTAAGTTCTTGTAGCATTTTGGTGACACTCGAGGTGTTATGGTAGCGATTTAAAGTGAATCGGGCAGCTCTTCTCTGGACCATTTCCACTTGGTGGATTAGGTTCTTGGTAGATGGGTCCCAAACTGTGGAAGCATACTCAACAATTGGTCGAACCAATGTTTTGTAAGCTGTGGCTTTAACATCAGAAGATTTTATGCGAAGTTTGCGTTTTAGAAATGCAAGCACGTTATTGGCTTTATTGACAGTATTGTTGATGTGTTGGGTCCACTTCAAATCAGAAGTGATGGTTACACCCAAGTACTTCACGGATTCAACAGATTCAAGAGGGGCGTTATTTAGATGATACACGTGTTGCACCTTACTTCTTTTCCTGGATATCGTCAAAACCTTACATTTATCTGTGTTCAAATCCATCATCCATTTTTTCGCCCAGTCACCAATTTTGTTTAGGTCCTCTTGAAGATTTTGCGTATGATGTTGATTGTCGATAGTCATGTAAGAAATTGCATCATCAGCAAAAAGGCGAACCTTTGACGCGAGACCATCAGGCAAGTCATTGATATAAAGTAGAAAGAGGCAAGGCCCAAGAACCGACCCCTGAGGCACTCCAGATCCTACCTCTACTGAAGAAGATTTAATACCATCCAAAACGACCCTCTGACTTCTTCCATTGAGAAAACTTTGAATCCATTTCAGATTTTTCCCCCTGATACCGTAGTAGTCCAGTTTACGTAAAAGCCGCTCATGCCCAACCTTGTCAAAAGCTTTTGAAAAATCCATGACTATAACATCCGTTTGACGTCCTGCTTCCAAGTTCCTATGTAAATCGCTTGTGAAACCAAGTAATTGTTGTTCACATTACATGTTCTTACGGAAGCCATATTGCAGGGGGAAAATGATGTTATTTTCGTCCCCGTGCTTCATAATTTTGCTGGCTAAAATGTGCTCCATTAGTTTACAGCAAATACACTAGTCATGTCAGCGAAATGGGACGGTAGTTTACAGGAGTAGATCGATTACCTTTCTTGTAGACTGGTACAACATTTGCTTCACGCCAATCATTTGGTATTTCACTTAATTCATATGACAACCGGAATATATTGCAAAGAATTGGAGCCAGAATTTTTGCCAGCTGCTTCAAGACTCGTGGAGTTATACCATCCGGTCCAGGGGCCTTACATGTCTTCAAACCACAAAGCAACTTCTCTACACCCTTTGATGTAAACAAAATATCCTCCATTTCTTCAAAGTCTGAGGTTTCCGGTAGTAAGTCATTCGGTATGGGAGTTTCCTTGGTGAAAACATTTTTGAACTGTTGGTTCAATGCTTCAGCTTTTGCAATTGGATCAGTGATCGTAATACCATCACTTTTCAGTTCTCTTATTCCTGTATTATCAGTTCTGTTGTGTTTGATGAAGCCCCAAAATCCCTTCATACTCTCAAATTCTGTGGTATCTTCAATACCGTTTTCGATGTTTTTTTTTTTTTCACTGGAGTGACTTAGAGCAACTTATATACAGTGTTATAGTTCTGTGTGAGGGTATTGTTAGACAAATAAGATCATCAAGTCAGTTAGGAAACTAATTTTAAGCTAGAATGGCATGACTGGATATACTGTATTTGGTTCATGAATAGTTTATATAGTTTATACTATTGCCTTCATCTGAGAAACTCGGTTAGGTTTAATTTTATTTCAGTGTTAATAGTGTATCAATGACTTGTAGAATGTCATTTCACAGTGTGACAAGTATTAGTGTATTAGTATACATAAACCGTATGTCCCCCCCCCCAAAAAAAAAAAAAAAATATATATATATATACAACGGGACCCTCCGCAACGATAAGTTTAAAAATAATGAATCAATCCAAATACATTTCGGGGTGTGAAACTTTAACTCATTATTCACATCTTCCAGAAAACCCCATCAGGTTTGCTTCAGTGGCGTAGAGCATGTCAGGAATCCCTTCCCTCCAAGTTCACCTGTCCATTGTGTTCACACATTACAATCCATTATGCAGTACCACGAGTATCCGGGTTATAAATTTGGCAGAACGAGACCCATGACATGCTTTACAACGATCTACATTTCTCTGTGACCACTTAACAAAATTGAAAAGGGTTTTCTACAAAATGTAGTTAAAATGTTATATTTTAAGCCCTAAAATAGCATTCATATTGGAATGTATCAACGCGAAAATCTGATTGTAATTTTTTGGGGGGACATACTGTATAAGATCATCAACTCAGTTGAGAAACTATAAAAAAATAGAATTGTAATGATATGACTGGATGTATTTGCATACATAAACAGTTGAAATGCTATTGCTGTGATTATTACACGTTGAGTTTCAATATCGTTTTCAACGAAAAGTAAATCACTTGACTTTAGAGAAACTTCAGTTCTGTGTGGATGTATTGGTAGACATGTAAGATCATCAACTCATATAGCTATATCCATGGGGCTATACAGTATGTCCAAAAAAATACAGTTGGATTTTTGCATTGATAACACCAAATATGATTAAACTGTCTAAATGCAACTTCAGGGTCTTGAAATATACATCTTAGCTCTATTTTGCAGAAAACCTCATTCAATTTGGTTAACCGGTCACAGAGAAATGTGGATCGTTGTAAAGCATGTCATGAGTTTGATTCTTCCAAGTTTAGCACTTGGGTGCTCTTGGAACTGCATATTAATGCGTAAACAGTTTAGCCAGAACTTGGAGGGAAGGGATTCCTGACATGCTGTACAAAAATCCGAATTTCTCTTTGACCATTATAGAAGCAAATTGAATGGGGTTCTCCGTTAGATGTGGGCAATGAGTTATATTTTCATACCCTGAAATTGTGTTTGGATTGATTCACTATTTTTTAAGTTATCGTTGCGGAGGGTCACGTTGTATTTTTTTTTTTTTTTTTTTTTTTTGGGGGGGGGGACATACGGTGGATAGCTTCATGATACAACTACGATGTGACTGGATGTTTTTACATGATCAGAGAGCAGCTGAAGGTGTGAGTGAGATTTTGCGGAGCGTCAACGCCACCCGAGATAGTGAAAACGCCCGGGCTGCAAATGGAGGGTGCATGTGTGGAAGGGATGTCCCCCTCTCCATGGTAAGGTTTTTGTTTTTTTTTAGCATTCTCAAGCTGAAATAGTGCGATCTCGTTCATACAGGATAGGGTATATTGGATTTGTCTGATTAAACAAAAAAAAAAAAAAAAATATATATATATATATATATATATATATATATATATAGTCTCCAAACATGACCTTATAATATGGTGGTTGGATTCTTGTTGCTTTTCATATCTATTTATGGAATTATCAGGGATGCGTGAGATGTTCAATAATGGTCTCCCAGCAATACGTTGGACCTTGTAGCCTTGAAAGTGTAGTCGTATAATGCCAACAACGAAGTAATTTAGTATATTGCACACCTAGATGGTAGTTTTCATGTTCTTTTAATTCAAATTCCTGACTCGATATAGATATGCTAATATAGGTTTCAATTTCGTTGAAAGCAGGCTCATAAAAAATGCACTTGGTCCTAGAGAGCACTTAACCGGAAAATTAATGACTGTCCTCATGATGCTTTCAGAATAAATGAAAATAACGGAATTTGATGTATTACAGACAGATACCCCCTTCACCGTTGTCGAAGCTGTGATGATGAATGACGATCGGATGAGTGATGGTTGAGAACGTTCATCACAAAAAAGGCATTTCTTTTTTACAGATAGGTTGCCAAATGAAAGTAACAACTAGTGAATATTACATCTTCACTTTCTGTACAGTATGTAATATATATTGACAGATGATAAAATGATACAGTCTATAAACATATACATATATATATGTATATATATATATATACATATATATTTATACGTACATACACATAACCCATATGCCCAAGTTAAGGAAACATTAAAATCACACCATAATTTTTTTTTTTAAAGAATCTAAGGAATAAATCTTCGGAAAGTCATGAGTTTTGCTATTGGCCATGGGTATTGCTATTATACGCTAACGTATATTGATATTCTCAAGGTAGCAACGTAATCGGTCTCTCGTTAAAGATAATAAAAAGTTTTGGTACCTCAAAAGTTTCCCTGAATTTCCTTGTCTTGGTTTGTGTTTCACGTTAAAGTACGTTGTCTGTGAGAATTACTCGCCCCAAAGTGCTCTCTTGTCTTAGTAATCATGCAATAATGGTTTCGTACCAGAGCCGTCGCCGTACGGCGTCGATAAATATTGTACGAAACCACTGACTGCGACCAGCAGCGTGCAGCCCATTGTACGCATAGCTAACTGCGACCAGCAGCCCCATACGCATAGGGTAATGGGGCTTCGCACTATTGCAGCATTCAGGATCATGACAGAATTAGTATCGCGGGTAAATGTCAACTTAAAATCCAAAAATTTCTTCGATTTGAAGACTTACCAATTAATTTGAGGTATTGAAAACAGGCTTCGAACAACGTTTGGTTCTGCCAATAGTCCCTTTCTTTTCGAATTGATGACTGAATGTGACTCGGTCGAGAGGACCTTGGGAGAGCTACATACACTGACTACTACGGCCAGCGCATGCGCACACAAACATACCGATGTGTTGGCTCAGTGAGTAGAGCGGCTGCCCTCACAATCGGGAGGTCGTGGGTTCAAACCCCGGCCGCGTCATACCAAAAGACGTTAAAAGATGGGAGTTGCTGCAACTTTGTTTGCCGTTCAACAGTTGAAAAGGTTAGAGCAACGTCGATCTGGCGCTGCTCAGTGGCTGCCGGGCCCACGATCAATTGGGCAAAAAGAATTTCCATTCTCGGACAATAAAATTTGGAGTTTATATCCAAAACAATTATCATTATTATTAACATCTTATCCGTTGATGGATTTGAAATTTGTGCGCATGTGATGTGTTCGCATGCACTGGCTGTAGTATTCAGTGTATGTAGCTCTCCCAAGGTCCTCTCGACAGAGTCACATTCAGTCATCAATTCGAACAGAAAGGGACTATAGGCAGAACCAAACGTTGCCGGCTATGCGTATGGGACTGCTGGTCGCTAAGCGTATGGGGCTGCTGGTCGCAGTTAATTGCATGATTACTAAGACATGAGAGCACTTTGGGGCGAGTAAGTCTCACAGTGTTAGTTATATGAAAGGTACTTTAACCTGAAACACAAACTAAGACAAGGAAATTCAAGGAAAATTTTGAGGTACCAAAACTTTTTTATTATCTTTAAAGGGGAAATCCAGTGCAAATATAAGTTACTCTGATAAAAAAGGGTATGATCTTACGAGTTCAACGGCAAAAATTTGACTGAAATCACATGAAAAATAAGGAAGTTATGACATTTTTTAATTTTGGTAATTTCTGTAAAACAGTTCTTGTACAGTGGATGTGAATATGCAAATGCCGCGGATGAGCAAACCATGTCATAACGTCACAATTTTCCATTGATCCTGTACATTAAAAAAAAAAATCAGTGTTTCTGTCACTAAAGTCTGAAACATGCTGTTATTCCTGATTGAATAACTTGCGTTTGAATTTAAAAAAAAATGGAAATTTCAATATTGTACTCCATAGGTGTTACAAAAAAGATTTCCCACTTTGATCCTTAATAGTTCAAAAACTATATATCAGATAACGCTGTTATTGATATGAGCAATAGCTGAATAGTGTACAATTCTGTTGGAGGCAATTTGAAAATGGCAGCATAATTCAGTTTCATTGAATCAAACATTAAGTTTTCATTTAGGTTTCAGATTTTGCTCTATTTTCAACTCTGTGTACAAAACTTTGCACAGAAGTCAATTAGTCTGTATGGGAGTGTGGAGTTGACACCCAGACAATGGTCTTGGGCAATGACCAGGATTTGAATGCTCCATTATTCATTCACGAGGAATTCCACTATCACAGCTAGTTTTTATTTATTCTGAAATGCGGTGTATGCAGGCACATGGAAACATGTGCTTACTTTTTTCATGTGCATGCATTTCACCCATTGCTAGGAATTCAGACTAGCAGTGCCCAGGCAATCCATCATGAATAATCAATAAAGCATTTCAATGTGCCCTGGAGCAGAGTTCTCAGTTTTTCCAGGTCCATTGTTCAGGGTCATTGTAAGTGCACACTCACATACACATCATTAGCTCCTGTGTAAAGTTCAGGTTTTGTACAGAGGGTTAAAATTTGTCCAAAATCGGGAACCTCTAACTTTGAAAATTAATCATGGATTTTATGAAACTGATATAGGTTTTCATATTCAAATCACCTCCAACTAAATTGTACACTATTCAGTTATTATATATATAAATGACAGTTTTATCTGATACGTAGTACATATTTTTCGAAAACACCTGGCATGTAGGCCCTACAAACTACGTGTATATGGCAAGTTGTGATGGTATGACATTTGTATAATTATTCATAATGACCGTTTTCTGAAAAATTAGCAAAATTTCAGTTTTGTCATATACTGAACTTCCTTCTTTTTCACCCAATTTTGAACAAAATTTTACCGTTGAACTCGTAGTTTTACTCTTGATCAGATTCACTTATATTTGGACAGGACTTCCCCTTTCAGCTTACCAGTCCAATTGGGTGCTAGTTATAGAAAAAGCTGAGTAGGCCTATATCATTACCTCGTTGACAGACGAGGGTATTTATTATCATAAACATGTTGTGCAGTGAATTAGTCTAGGTGTGCAGTACATAACACCCGTTGCTTTCCCCGGGTCACCGCTTTCCAGGATATAGAGGGGAATTAAACCCAAATATATAATATCAGAGTTGAGTGAATTTATAATAGTAGGACACATCAGTGAAGTATGAAGAAAACTGGGCAATCCATTCCAAAATTATGAATGTTATTTAAGGTTTTGCTAAAGCCATCTTGGGATAAGAAGAATGCAACAATTTGTCATGTCAAACATGAACTATAGAAATAAAAATATATCAATGTATTTCATCATATTTTAGTTTTGACCACATTCAAAAGTCCCTGCTTTCGTTCTTGTCCTTGTCATAGTATTTTCTGTTTGTTTCGCCTGCCGTCATGATATCAAAATTTTCATTCATGGAGTCCTTGACGGATCTTGAGATGCCCTCATCTCCTAGAGTAATTCGCAAATTTTACAAGCTATGCTTTTCTTGTGAATTCCACTTTTCCATAATAGAGTTACAAAATAAGATTGTATTGCTTACTTGTTTATTTATCTAAAACCCAAAGTTGATATTACAATAATGTATCCATCTTTTGTTGAAACTTATGTGATTCAAAATTCCTTAAAATATTATGTACTCATGTAAGCGTTATATATATTCCTTTGTATTGATTTATATGGAAATACAATCATTTGAATTGAATTGGAATATCAATAAAAGAGCACTTGATTCCTGCTCTTTGAGTAGGGGGAACAAATAGGCCTAGTCCCCTCAACACGGTCAGTAACTAGTGGAAGGAAGTACACGTTACACAAAGTAGGACATTGTGTAGAATTTTATCTGTTATTTTCTTGATGTCGTTGTTCTGCAGTGACATCACGAATTGTTGTAGTTTTCTTATCAAGCAATTGCAGCGTTGAGATTGCATTAAAAATCCCTACTTTTTGAACGGATTGTCCAATTTCTTCGAACTTCGTTGATGTGTTCTATTGATATTTCTGCGTTCACTCAATTTACATATTGGGTTTTGATACGCGGCAAGAGCAGCCCACCACACACTTGGTAACCCTTTCTTATGTGGACTATGTAGGCCTATGTCACATCTGAGGTTCCAACTTCGTGTTTGCAGCATTTTTGTTTTCGTTTTTTTTTTATTTTTGCTCTTTTATCTCTTTGAAATTCAGTCAAATTACAAATTACAGTCAAATACATAAAAAAGAAGAAAAAAAATCCAGTGATTTAGCAGAGTTTCAATGAAACAGCTTAGACAGATTTCCGAGATGGATTGGCGATAGAGGGCGACATTCGTTTATAGAGTTGTCTGTGTGCAAGGACTACAATGCGCCTTTGTCTACATCTATACTCAAATTGCAACTGTGAACTGGCTTATTGAGTATTCTAAAGATGTAGTTCATTTTGGCTGAGGACTCACTCGCGACGTACAGGAAACGCCGCGGAGAAGTTTCCGCGATTAAGAAAACGTTTCGGAGACGTGGGGTGACGTTTCCTCCGGTGAGATAGACCCGGGTATCTCACTGGGCTGGAGACTAGTTGGCGACCTGCTGGCGAGACATTGCCGCGGCGTTAGCTGGAATCTAGCCGAGTCTCGGGGAGTCACGGGAAAATTGAACATGTCCAATACATTGTATTTGGAGACTCTTTCCAGTATCCACCTGAGATGTCTCCTAATCGCAGCCAGTTCAGGGACGTCTCCGTGACCTTTGGAGACACATTGGCGACCTACAGGAGATGCTGCGGAGACATCTTGGGGACATTCCGCGACTTAAGGGGGAATAAGTTATCATCATAATTGGGAAAAGTTTCAAAAGTTGCCCTGGAGTCACCTTTTTGGTGAAAACGCAGGCCATTTTCAAGTGGTCGTTTGAGTCGCACGAGTCGCGGCAGTAGCGGCAAAGCCTCTCCCATTGAGATATGCCCTTAATTTCATAAATCGAGTAAGATACTGTTAAAAGCGTGAGAAGGAACATACCCAGGTATAGCGATACAACGGATTATTTTACACTCAACAAAGCAAACCATTTTATTGTGAAGCCATAATAAACGTACACCTAGAACAAAGCAAAATCTTCGTTAGTAGTACACTCAGTCATATCATATCATCTCAATTTTAAATTAGTTTCTTAGCTGGGTTGATTAGCTTATAACATTATTTATCTACTACTACAACCATGTCATACAGACATAGCGTACACGCGGTGATATAAAACACTTATGATTGAAAGCGATATTGAACTCGTTACTCAGATGACACCAACAGTATGAACCATTCATGATTGTGCACAATCACATTATTTCATATCATATATCATTCTAGCTCATAATTAGCTCAATAACTGAATCGATCTTATACATGCACTAGGTGTTACAAAAATCGTTTCCCACTTTTGATCCTTAATAGCTCAAAAACTACACATCAGATAACACTGTCATTGATGAGCAATAGCTTAAGAGTGTATATTAGTTGGAGGTGATTTGAAATATGAGAGCATGAATCAGTTTCGTTAAATCCATGATTAATTTTAAAGTTAAGTTCCAGATTTTGGTCAAATTTGAACCCTCTGTACAAAATTGAATTTTACAAAAGAACCAATGATGTGTATGTGAGTGTGTGCTTACAATGACCCTGAACGAATACCACCTTTTCAGAGCTCTGCTGACTAGGCTTCTGGTCTCTTGTTCCAGGGCTCCATTTCATGAAAAGTTGATATGATAGCAGCCCTTGCTGGAATGACAATATTGTCATAGTAATGACAAGAATCCAGCTTCTTGATTGGTTGTTGCTATTGGAAATTGTCATTCCACCAAGAGTTGTCATCCTAACATCTTTTATGAAATGGGGCCTAGGTTTGTGGACTCTTGCTCCAAGGCAAATGAATGCTTTATTAATAATTCATGATGGATAGCCCTGGGCACTGCTAGTCTGAATTCATGGTAAATGGTAAAATGCATGCACATGTTAAAAAAAAATAATAGTAATAATAAGCACATGTTTTCATGATTTTGCATAGTATACTACATGTCAGGATGAATAAAGACTAGCTGTGGTATTGGAATTTCTCACGAACATAATAAAGCATTACAATCCTTGTCATTGTTCAAGATCATTAATTGTCAGGGTGTTAACCGCACACTCCCATACACACCAGTTGACCCCTGTGCAAAATTAAAATTTTGTACAGAGGGTTGAAAACAGAGCAAAATCTGAAACCTAACTTGAAAATAAATCTTGAATTTAATGAAACTGATTTATGCTATCATTTCTAAATTGCCTTTCGTAACAAACTTGTACACTATTCGGCTATATGATTGCTCATATCAATGTCAGTGTTATCTGATATATCGTTTTTAAACCAGGATCAAAAGTGGGAAATATTTTTTAACACCTTGTCCTAATACACTCACACAGACTTATCACACTGTAATATGATATTCTATAAGTCAAGTAATACACTTATGATCGATCGAAAACGATATTAAATTCTACCGTGTTTCTCAGATTAAGGTAATAGTAAAAACTATTCATGAACACTAATACATCTAGTTATATCATATCCTTGTAGCTTAAAATTAGTCTCTTGACCGAGCTGATGATCTCATAGCGACGAATATACCAATGCACTCAAATAGGCTTTTCACACTGTGAAATAAGTTATTTCTATTTCAAGTGACACACATCATTGAAAAAAGATATTGAACTTTATGTTAGTCGCATGATAAGAATTAGAATAAATTACTCACATATTACACTCACCCATATCATACCATTCTACCTTAAAATGGGTTTCTTAGCTGAGGTGGAGATCTTATATATCTACCAATAAGCCATACCTTTCTTTGTTCTCATAAGTTAGGCACTTCACTCGTTTTCAAAGCAGCATGATGCATATCGAAGCATGCCCACAATTTTTGGCATTCACATTCGAACTTGCTCAAAGCAAGTAAGAATGGTCTGTCAATTGGCACTTCGGCAGGCATTCATTTTATTGTTTTGTGTTGAATGCATAAACAAAGCATTTATACCAACATCGCTAAATACAATGTACAAGGCTTGCTGTCAGGTGGATGTGCTAGTAAGCACCATTTACAAGGGTTACATGAATAATTATTACATCAGGGATGCTTATCTCACCTGAATTCAAAAACAATCGTGGCCAATTGTACGAATTATCTTTTTCTGCCCATGTGCAAAGTGGGACTGTAAACTGGCTTATACACTTACATATATTTGTCATACTGTGACATGAGCTTCATTAACTCAAGTGATACACTTATCACTGAAAACGATAATGATCTTTACAGTGCTACTCAAAGACAACTTCCACAGTTACGTTGGGATTTTATCTTATTTCATTTGAATAGGAGTGGTGCCATGTTACGGACTGAAATAATGATGTTTATAATCATTTATAATCAGTATAGGTATTGATTAGCTTTGACTTTAAGTATGAGTGGACGATTCTTCTCAAAACAGAGTTCCTATTAACTAAAACAATTCTTGTGTCTTGCGAAGATCGAAAGAGTGATGGTGAAGCAATTCATTATGTATAACTTTCTTTTGCATGGCTATCAGTAAAGTGAGCCAGTTATTAAAGTAATTTGCTGATAGTATAAGAACATTCCGTTCCATCTCACCTTTTGACTCCTAGGTGTGTTATTAGACGTATTTGATATAATGATGCCATATGCAGCTCTCGTATGGGCAATACACTGATAGATTATGTATACTTACCACTTGATACCCTTGTTAACTTGCATAGTCGATGCAAATTTGATTCTATTTTATAGACAATCATTTAGAATAAATCTATTACATTCACCAATTTATATCAACGAGGAGCAGGCCCAATTTCATACAAAGTCGCTGGAAAGGCAATTGTCATGGTAACGACAAGAACCCAGATCCTATAATGGGCTGTTGATATGGGAAGTTGCCATTTCAGCAAGAATTGCTATAGATCCTAACATCTTTTGTAAAAAGACACAAAATTATAACTGTGACAGTGTACAATTTATGCAAATAGTATAACAAAATACAAAATAATTTAATGTTCAATGGTTTATGTTATTCTTAGTAGTCTCTATAGTATGATTTCAAGTCAATCGTTGCAATTAAAAATGAATCAGTTAACAATGACCTGCATCAATATAAAACTAACAAGCCTTGCGGGATTAAGTGTAGGCCTACTAAAAGCGATGGAGTGTACAATTTCTTCAGGAGAACTGTTGCAAGTATTACGAGAAATCTACTGCCTTGCAGACCCGTTAGAAATAAAAGAAACTAGGAATGTACGCCATCACATCATGAAATCGAATCTCACTTTATAGGGTCTACTGACACTTCCGATGATGTCGTTATTCCAAAAATAGAATGAAAAAAAAAACTTTAATTAATTAAATCAAATCAATTAGACTTGGAGTTTCTGGACGTATTTTCTCTCATTTGTAAGACTAATATAAGTTGAGTTTGCTATAACACCTACTTAAGATGGCATACTCCAGTATTTTTTACCTCTCTCTCAAACTTGTGATAACTGTATCGTTAACTTCTTTGATTCCACTGTAGTTGTTCAAACGCTATAAGAAGACTATGATGATCAATAAACTGGTAATGTGAATTTATCATATAGATTTCTGTTCAAATACTTGCACGATTAATTCATGTTTGATGTTTGATTCATATCGACAATGTATAAATATTATCAAGCTGAAGCTAAATTTAGAGATTTACGTTAATTACATTATATTTTTTGTGTGATTTGGAAAGTTAGTATTCGCGTGGAGTTTTGTCCCCAGTTTCGAACACAATCCTTTCCTACAATGAACTGTTTGAATTGTGATGGTTACGACTAGAGAGGGCGCTAGACGACATGGTCTAGTTGATGACTCAACAAAACGAATGAAACTTCCAGTAACGCTCAGAGCCCCCACCTGAGTATATCCCAACGTATCTAACAGGCAGGGGGTTTAGGTCGGTCCACTCGAAGAAGGGAGTCTTGTTTCCATGGCGACCAACCTCCAGATGACCATTGGCAAACGTCAACCAGAAGTGATCATAGTTAGGGATGAGTGAAAGAGCGGCGTCGGTAGTTACGAGCGATGTGATCGTCTCGCAATATCTCCAGAAAGCAAAAGGTGTCGGGCAACTCCGCTGTAGAGCGATATTGGTGTTTCCAGCTCCTCCTAGGACTGGAAGACAGTCAATAGGAAATATTAACAAACAAACCAAACAAACAAACGAGTAAACGAAAGAAAATAAAACAACCGAGCTACTTGTATGATTAGCATATTTTGATCAAAATAATAGATAAAGCCCAATTCTCACATTAAAAATTGAAGTTGTTCAAAAGTGGAATGCATTTGGTCATATCATATTTTATTCTATGGAAGGAAGTATTCTGCAAAAGTTGATCATGCTTTAATTAATTTTTTTTTAGCAAACAATTCTTTCAAAGCCTATTGCTCATTGCTCCATTAATCGAGAAGAAAATAAGATTTCAAGCATGGCTACTTTAGTCGCAAGCATACTAGCAAATGATCGAGAAGTTTAAGTTTGCCAGTTTTCCCGCCAAACTTCTCAAGAAACTCATAGTAGAAAATGTTTCCCCTTCACCCTGCCAAACTTTTCCATCTCTAGGAAGTGTGAACGCTAGAAAATTGAAACTTTGTCATGATAGTGATTAGTCCACCACCTGTTTTCGGGCAGTGGCTGTTGTGTTGTGCAGGTGTTCATTGTTACGTCAAAATCAATACCCACCAGAAGGTGCCCTCTTTCGTGCACTATATCTATAATGACCAAAATTCTCGATCCAAAGATGGAGAAATTTGGCTGCCAGTGTACGGACGACCAAAGATCGCGAAGACTTCGCAGTCTTTTGCCAGTCTAACCGTGGCTTTTGATAAAACAACAAACTCCTCTACAGCTGTGATCACACTGGCAAAAGTTCGAGAAGTTTAAGATGGCGATCTGTAATAAGATTTATCTCGAAGTTTGGCCAGTGTGACCGCAAACCTCTTGCAAAGCAGCCTCTCGCGAAACGAAAGAAATATTCAAATTAAAATTGCCTGGATTTAGGGTTCAATTGTGTATTTTTAGGCTGATTATAACTTATTACGTCAGAGTGTACTTGAATGTAAGCATTAAATATTTTCCGTTTATTGGTGGATAAGTTGGAGGACACCAGAGTGACGGCATTAAAGTGGAAACCAAATGGCAGACTCACGAATGCGATACATATCCTTTTGGTTGGAATTCTGACTTGATAGGGCAAACTCGGCACCTCGTTTGCTGCTGACTTCAAAATCCAGTGACACCACATCTGTTGTTACGTGCCAACCAGCAGGGAATTGGTATCGCCTCTCTGTTACTCGTGGGTTGGTAGTGTGGACAATCGGGCATGCTATATGATGGTTGAGAAAGTAAAACAGCAAAACAAAAAAGCACACAAAATTAGCGTAGAATCATTGCAGCAGTGATTGTTGATATCGGAATAATGCTTCCATCCATCATCATAACTTTTCCATTCTTGTCTGTCTTGCTTCGTCCTGATAAGTTAGCTGTTTCGATTTCTGAGAACGAGGACACTAATGTCTTGAGTCCATTGTGTACGTATATGGCAAGCCGTTTGTGTAAAAAGTCGATAAACACTGTTTTTCACTGATAAACTCTGTTTATCAGTGAAAAACAGTGTTTATCAACTGATAAACAGAGCTTTTCTTTGATAAACTGAGTTTATAAACTGATAAACACAGTTTTTCTGATAAACTGTGTTTATCAGCGATAAACTCTGTTTACCAATTAATAAACAGAGTTTATCAATCTGATAAACTGAGTTTATCAGAAAAACAGTGTTCATCAGTTGATAAACACAGTTTATCGGAGAAAAACTCTGTTTATCAGGTGATAAACTCTGTTTTTCACTGATCAACAGAGTTTATCAGTTGATAAACACAGTTTATCTGATAAACAGAGTTTTTCACTTTTGATAAGCAGAGTTATTTATCCCTCCACTAGAGAGGGCGTTTTCACTGTTTGATGTGTTCTGCTCGTTGATAATTATAATCGCAGCGCTAGCGCTTGCAATGTATCGCTGCGCTAGTTAGCTAGCTAACCAGGCCGGGCGCGGCTGCGGGCGCGCGTTGTGTCTGTAATTCTGGCAACGTTTTCGGTAATCGGTATCTGTTATATGTCGTATGTAATCTCTACATGTACCACAAAGTACAGCTTACAAGTGTTTTTTTTTTTCTTTTTGTTATGATCGAGACTTCCCGGCAGCTGCTCGCTTCCCGGCTGGCCCCGCGTACATATACAGTGCCGTGTATATATATATCACTAGCTGTAGATCTACGTACATGTACGTATTAACAGAGCAGACGGCTCTGCGTATTAACTGCTGCTAGCTCCCACTACCGAGAAGGTTTGAATAACTCTGCTTTTCTCTGATAAACTGAGTTTATCAAGTGATAAACAGAGTTTATCAGAAAAACTGTGTTTATCAGTTGATAAACTCAGTTTATCATTGATAAACAGAGTTTTTCGGAAAAACTGTGTTTATCAGTTGATAAACAGAGTTTTTCAGATAAACTCTGTTTTTCTCTGATAAACAGAGTTTTTCTTGAAAAACAATGTTTATCAGTTGATAAACACAGTTTTTCTGATAAACTGTGTTTATCACTTGATAAACTCAGTTTATCAAGTGATAAACAGAGTTTATCAGTGAAAAACAGAGTTTATCGACATTTACACAAACGGCTTGCCATATACGTAGGCTGCCACACGCGCGAGATGGACAACTAGGCCAACTGAAAATACAGTAGCTCGTCGCTTCGCCTTGTTTTCATGCTGGTTTTGAGTTGTCATGTGAACTGGTACGCACGCCACGATTGGCAATTGATATCTAATTACGGAACTTTCTACCACAATTTGCAGCACGATTGCATCGTGGTCTGAAACGTGGAATAATCGTGGTGGTCGTATCAGATCGTATCAGAGCTTGAGGTCAGTTGTGGCAATTGCAGTGATCGTAGAAATGTTTTGGACTGTTCAAAAATTGTCTACGATCAACGCGATCATCCACGGATGACCTCAAGATCTGATACGATCGCTACGATTATTTCGAGATTCAGACAGCAGATTGTGATAGACGTTAACATAAAAAAAAACACGATCAGCTGGCTAATATATACATCGTGGCTTACTAGCGGATTTCAGACCGAAGGCTATTTCCACCGAAAATCGTCCTGAAAATTTCGTCCTGATATTTCGCTCATGCGCAGATTGATTTTTGCTCGCTGCTTAAGCTCCACACTATTTTTTTTACACAAGACTTTGAAGAAATACATTAAAGCACACATCAAAGCAGGAACTCTCGTGGACGAATACTAATGTGGCCTGTCCACAGAGAGAGAGAGAGACAGACAGACAGAGACAGAGACAGAGACAGACAGACAGACAGAATACGTGACGGAGTACTGAGAGATGATGATGTTATTGCCGAACTTAATGTACTATCTTAACATTTACTTTAATAATCAGGTTCGTGACAATAAAGACAATAGATGTCGCATGATGCCGGCTGGTGGTAGAAACTTTCGACCTCAGGTCTTCGTCAGCTTTACTGTCCGTTTATAAGTAAGATCGAAAGCTTACACCATCAGCCGGCATCATGCGGCATCGATTGTCTTTACTGTCACAAATATATCATCCTTCCTAAGATGACAAGAGAGTTTGGTAGAAAGGTCAGCATCATACCACTATATGATTATATGTGTAATATATATATATATATATATATATATATATATATATGAATACCACTGTATGTATATTATGGATACCACTGTACGTAGATCTGCGTATTGGCAGTAATGATAGTAAAAGGAATAACGTGATAGAGGAATGCATTAATTACCAATTGATATTTATTTAAGCTTCCAAATTTTCGGAGTCTCCCCTTTCTTCAGGGATGAAAATGGTAAGTTGTCATATACATACCATAAAACACAGTGTATCATGTGCCTATATTTATAGCGTGGGACCTACTCAAATTGTCTGCTGGCACACGAGAAAATTAGCAAAATGAATATTGGTATCATTTAGGTGCCTACATTCAAACACTTAGATGCAAGGAAAGACAGCCAAAATACATGCTCAAAGAAAGAATGCGAAAAAGGAGCGAGATATCTCACCACATTGTGGTCCGAAAAAGTCATCCGTACACGAACACGCATAGCCCGTATCAGTCTCCGTACACGTGGCATCATTCTGACAAACTGACGATTCACAAGCTGTAATGAACATGATCATTACCATGAAAACAAACAAACGACAACAACATTTACAACAACAATCTAAAAACAAGACGAACGCAAGGAAAATGCAACATGTTTTTTGTCAATGTCTTTTGAAATGAGAATGTCCGACTGTATAATCATGATAATGAACAACAGCAATGATAAACCGGAATCAAATGTCTCTTCTTCTTTTTTCAACAGATCATGAGGATGGATTTTCAACATATTATTATTTTTATAACCGCATACTGCTGTGTTACAGTATATGATGTCACGTGTGATACAGGAATTTGAATTTACTTTTAATTTGCATATTACACTGTTATCTGTTTTCGATAGATTACGTTTCCGTGTTGATCTGGAAGTATTGATTTGTACAAAGCTAAGTATTACTACTCATATTACTACATGCATTTCAATATTGATAGAATTATGTGTAATATTGCGCCGTATGATATTGCACTTAAATTACGGTGCATTGTGCGTTCTCTTGGTATCTGGATCCTGATGAAGTCTATGATAGGCCGAAAGCTCATGATTAAAGGGAGCATTTGAGAGCAATGCCTGTCTCAAACCTGCTTCCGTCTATATATTATGTATATCCCATGGTTCCACATTAGCTATGGCTCGGTCAGTGCAGTATATAATACAGCACCGGGCCCAGTGTCCCGGAATCACTAAAAATTGATGTCGGGCCACCAAACTTCAAAAAATGCTGCAGTATACGAATTATGTCGGTGACCCGACTGGGTAACTAAGGTTAAAAATGGGTTGTTACGTTTTCTTTTATTTCGAGTGGCTACATTTCTTTTTCGGCAGCACCAAAATTACAGATTTAAATTTGGATCGTCCCTAATGCAGTGGCCCTTGCTTGAAGACGTCAATGGAACCTCCACCATCGTGCCTATGGACGAGGTTCCAGTGACGTCATCAAGCCATGTCGAGGGGCAAAAACTGCGTAATCCATACCTCTGGGCGAGCGCGTAAGTGTTACATCCCACACCCATGATAGGCAGGCAGGCGGGTACTAGTTTGCGGTTCTCCCTATCAAATCGAGAGTATATCATTTACAGTCTATTCGACGCTCTTAAGAATGTTTTATGAGAGTATGAAGTGAAAATGACTGAATGGCCTTAATGATGATATTCCTTTTCCAAATTTTAATCTTGTCTAGCTTATTTCATTCATGTTACAAAAAAAAATCTTTAGAGTCTATCTAAAATCTAATTTTATTGTATGTGCTATTGTAGAAGTGCATATCCCGCTATTTCACTGAAAAAAAAAAGTAAAAAAAAAAATAGGTAAGGCAAACGTAAGCTTACCCTGACATACGACAGACGCCGATCTTCCATCTTCGCAGAGAATGTGGGTCTCTGGGGACTGTAAAATAACCTCACACTCCGAGACATTTTTCTCGTCACCATGGCAACGTAGTTCCAGTACATCCGGTGGTTCGGGGATGGGTGACACTGCTCCAAAGTACCAGTGCTGTCGCGGCACGGCTGCCGCGGCGAACGGAAAACCGAGGGATCGGCAAACAACCTGTTCAGACGCCGACGTCCAGTAACGAGCGCAGACCGATCGCCACGCATCGCCAATGAAAAGCTCGATACAACCCTCACTCCTTTTTCGACCGCCCCTGAGCCGCATATCCGTTGCGGGGGATTCGATGCTGCGGTTACCCGATGACAACGACGTTTGAAAACCCTCGTCTCATCACGTGCAATAAAAGAGAGAAAGAGATCGAAGTGATGGAGAAGAACTCAGGCAATATTGTGTTTTTTTTGTGTGTGTGTGTGTGTGTGTGTTGTGTATCGTGTGTGTGTTTGGGGTATACTCGGTAGATGCGTATTAATTGAAATAAACTGACGAAGGCTGATTATATGCTTTCAATTCGTCTTGTGGGCATAAATTCTTCATAGAAACGATTTACAGGCAAGAAGACAACCACTAAATGAGCTGAGTGAGGGGAGGGTTGCATGATCAATCAGTTTTGTTTGTTTGTTTGTTTGTTTTGGTTTTTTTTTTGTGCGGGGGTAGATGGTAGAAACATTCATATCTCAATATCAAAGAAACAAACCACACTAGCAATGAGAAGAAAATACCATAATAACCGAAGCAATGTCAACGATAGTTATAATTTAAGACTTATCAATAGTATTTTTATATTTGTAATATTTCATATTTCCTGTATTTAATCCCGTCGGGCACTTGATCCCTGCACTGAATCTTTACATAAAAATTGAATCCAGCCATTGAAATTGCGTATCTTTGCAATAGATGGGTTATTCAACAGCAAATAATAAAACGTACATTTTGAATGATTAGCAGTCAAATTCATTTCCTGTCAACTCTGCCATCTTTCCGCCATTTATGAAATTCGTGAATCGGCAAGTACATGTACTTTGAAATACGAAGTGCACGATACGTGTTTTGTGCATTCGATCTCAAATTAGAGGGTTGTTATTATGTGACGTCTGTAACGTTGATTTCAGCTTCTGTACTTTTCTTTTACGTTTTACTTTCCATTGAACACGTTAGATGATTGAAATTGAATGAATAATTTTTGGTCAGCTGAAAATAAAGGAAAATTTCCTCTCCGGCTGCTACACCTACCATAGCATACCTGCAAACCTATATGTACGTACATTGTCATATTTATGCTATTTTTCACTGTTTTATTGATATGTTTGTAATCGTATCCTAATGTTGATGTGGGCGTTTGTTTTTGATAATGTTCCTTGCTTTGGTGAAATAGAGAAACTCGAAACTTGAAACTTCGTTGGTAACAAAAGGAAGAAGAGTCAATGAGCTTCATAAACATTAGCTCTAGTATTCATCTAGCAGTTACACTCTGAAAGTGAAATGGTAGATCAACAGTTCAATATTGTCTATCTTCGAACATTTTTATAAATGTTAAATCTGACACTCAAGTTGAGTTCTAGATTTAACATTTACAAAGGTTCAAGGAGTGTCAAGGAGCGTTGGATTTACTATTTCATTGTTTTTTTGTGTATCTTTGGATAAAGTTTCACCTTCATGAATATCTATATTGTGAAAATAATGAAACGGACTTGTAATCATAATGCTGATACTGATGTAATGATGATACATAAATGCGAAACAATTTTCATGATTCCTATATGATGCATGCATCTGCATATTCATAATCACCTATAGGAGAGCCCTGTCCCTTGAATACATGCAGTCTAGCAGTGCATGTAAATATACATTCCTCTCTAAAAAAATCGAGTGAAAATATTCACTCATAAAAGAGTGAATACAAAAAAAGAGTGAATTTAGAGTGAAATTCGAGTGAATTTTGAGTGAAAATGTTCATTTTCACTCATATTGGAGTGACCTCAGGGATCACTCGGAGATTTTGGAGTGATCCCTGAGGTCACTCTAAAACGAGTGAAAATGAACATTTTCACTCAAAATTCACTCCAATTTCACTCTTTTTTGTATTCACTCTTTTAGGAGTGAATATTTTCACTCGATGTTTTTTAGAGAGTACGGCAACAGGAACAGAATGTCTTCATTCTCGGCATAAACGTACACAAATTATCATGTTTTATGAAGTATAACCACACACGCTGGCGCCAATCGTCCCTGCTACTTCCTTCAGCAATGAAAAGTCTGATTTTTCCTTGGTTTTTTTTTAATTCTACTTTAATCCTGAAGTAATTTTATGTATAAAAAGAATCCCCCCCCCAAAAAAAAAAAAAAAAAAAAAACCACCCACACAAACGAGTGAACAAGCACTACTTGAATGAAAGAAAGATATTATTCAGAGGGGTAAAGGTTCAGGTTCGGGTTTCTTCACTTTGTCTCCCTCTACAAATCAAATTTGTTAAGATCGCAACTGCTGATCTGTAAATTAACAAACATGTCGGAAAAAGGAACCAGAGGGACTCGAACCTGTCATCTACTGCTTTCCGGGCAGCGACACTACCACCAGGCTGTCCCTGGTTGCCGGCAGTGACACGATGAACATGGAACAAATACCCAAGCTCCGAAATTCCGACATTGTTATGCTAAGTAGTCCAAGGCGGACAAGGCATATTAAATGAAAGAAAGAAAGATATTATTCAGAGGGGTGAAGGTTCAGGAGCGAGTTTCTTCACTTTGTCTTCAATTTGTAGAGGGAGACAAAGTGAAGAAACTCGCACCTGAACCTTCACCCCTCTGAAAAAAAAAAAAAAATCTTTCTTTCATGTAATTTGAGAAGTATTTTTATAGCTGGTAATTTTCGATAGATATTTTGTTAATTTTGTTTGCAGTCATGATTGTATTGATTTAACGATATATTGTTAAACAGTTACTGATAAACAAAATAGGATATGTTTCATCGTTGTCTGGTTGTCCAAAGTCAACAGCAAGAAGATGGGGAAGAAGCAGAAAAAGTGAAATAATTGCCACCACTCATTTTGTATGTTCTGGGCACGATGCTTTCGTTAGTTCGTCCGGCTTCTTCAGGCGTGTACGACATAGCTGGAAGCCATCAGTATTTTTTTGTGTGTGTATGTATACATGCCTTCCCGCAATTTGTTTGATGTTGACATCGACATCGTACCATTCCAACATGATTTAAAACCATTGCAATAAAACGTTTACGGCATAAACAGGTTTGAGGAATTAATATATCTACTCATCATTAACGACAATTAGTAAAGATAGACACATATGACACATTGTGATAAATGCAAATGCTGCAGAGGTGACAACTTCAGATTGCAAACAACGTTATATTAATTTGAAATTTAAAAAAAAAAACACGTTTTTCTCACGTCTTACTTTTTATATCACATCCTCTCCTAAGTACGCTTCGATTCGAGGACGAGCCCTGGTAGAATCGGAAAGGATCTGTCGAGTATCCACGGACACGCACGTCGTTGCCATGGCAACTGCACGGAGTTCTCAGACAGGCAGTGCAATTTGTCAGAACCAAGAAGACTGGAGTTAATAATGGATGAAGAGTATTACCCAGGAGGTCTTTGACAATTGATTACCAATACCATCTCATGTCAGCCCAATAACACTTGATTCAGCTTTCTATGTCTACTTACTTGCTCAGTTTTCGAATCGTTTGCACAAATTTTGTAGTTTGGGTATCAAAAATGTAAAATCAAACCAAGCAACAAAAAAATGATAATAATTAGAAGAAAATATTACATAGGATGGTCATTTTACTATATAGGGGCAATCATGAAGGTATGGTATATGCTACTATGCATCATTCGCAAGTCTTGATCAGGTTCGGAGTTTAGCTTTAAAAGACACACACCCGTCGGTACACGCATGATGATATCACGTAAACTGTCATACCGATTGCATATAACTATATAGGTACCTATAAAAGTATATATATGATATATAATTATATATATGTATATATATATATATATATATATATGAATAACAGCAATTAGTTTCTGCTCGGAGTCCTAAGAAAGTTTAGATTCACAACAGTATAGTTCAATAAGGAGACTCTGTGAGAGACGTAGGTTTGACGAATTTTGACGAATTTTTTGACTTGACAAAGCCCTATGGGCGAAAATTTTTCAAAACTGCGTCTCCCACGGAGTTTCCCTATTGAACTACTGTTGTGAATCTATATATATATATATATATATATATATATATATATATGTATATGTATATATATATATATGTATGTATATATATATATATATATATATATATATGTATATATATATATATATATATATATATATATATATATAAAAGGCTTAAGAAAGCCAAAAAAAAAAAGACCTTCAGCTAATCTTCTGCTCTTACTTCCGGGGTAAAAAAAAAAGGGGGGGGGGGTTCAAAGTGGTTACACCCTATGCATTCCTATATCTTGTGCCAAACGAAATAGGGGCGAGCCTCAACCCCCCGGTTCCGCCGGCTATGACATGTGCAAAAAAAAAACAACAAACAAACAAAAACCGAGTTTGATAGCGGGTTATAAAACTCGAGTTTTGCAACCCGCTAATTTGTGTACGTGTGAATCCCCCACAAAGTACGAATAGATAAGTTTAAGCTATCAAACTGAATTCGTGTTAGGAAGACGGTTAGTGCCGCTTAAATTGAAAAAAAACCCCACACAAACAAGGGGATATGGAGCTTTTACAAATATGATATCTTTTATTATTGAATTGGCAAACAGGGTAAAACGGGGTTTATGACTCATGCGTGCTGATTACCGCAGCTACTAGTATGTATTCGGGGGGGGGGGGGGCATAAAGTATGAGTATAATAGGAGAGACGGACTAAGCTATCAAGGTTAAAGGTAAGGTATAGTTCTTCAGAAAAAACGAAGCTTTGGAATAATATTACAAATGTTCGGATTAACGATTTTTTTTTTTTCATTTTCGGACCAACGAACATCCTGGCATGGGCAATTTGCGTGTTTCGGAATGACGTTTTACTTATATTTGCCCAATCTATGACGCCCGCAGAACATTGAAGCAACTACGCCCACATAACATTGAAGCGACTTGATACATAATACGCTTACAAATATGATTATCATCTAGATCTAATTTTCCCAAGTAGGAAGTAAATCAAATATGCCATGCACTGTTTTCGAGGTACCAGTTGAAATTATGGATTCGTCGGTGACTGGCATGAATAGCACTATTTTCTTCCGGGCTGCGCCCCTCAGAAAATAGTGCAAGCCAGTCACCTCAGAATCCATTCAATTGGAACATAGCTCTCAGTGCATGGTATAGTTGATTTTATATTTTGGATCGAAAATGTATCTTCTAGTGATTGGTTGAAAGAGCTTTACGTGATTATAGGTATTTTCACTCCATTAAGTCGGCCTACCATTTGCAAAATGATGTCACAATTCTGAAATTGTGCGAAGCCTTGTACCCGTCACTCTTGTAATAATTGTGACATCACAAAGCAATTCTGACATCGCGCAATGCGCCGTACTGTCACTCTGTGAAATGTAACAATACTAAGACCTAACAAAACAATTGTGACGCCACAAAGCAATTTTGACATTACGCACTGCTCATACGGTCACTCTGTGAAATGTATCAATTTTAACAAAACAATTGTGACGTCATAAAAAGCAATTCTGACAATGCGCATTGTTGCTGAGCACGATCGCTCTTGTCGGTGTAACACAAAGAGGTTATGTAACATTATAAAATGGGTTCAAGAATGTAGCCAATAGGAAGCGCTGAAATGAGACACACCTCCTTCCTTTACTTCAGTACAACTGCACTGCCTGTAATCCTATGGTAGATTGCCGATCGTCTGTGCGCGCGGCGGCTCCTTTGATGAATTGCATGCATACGCGTACGCGCTGTCAATCCTGTAAACAACTTCTAGTTCGTTCCCTTGTGCATAACATATGTGGCGTACGTACGTATACTGTACTATACGTACACTTTGTACAGTACAGTAGACCAAGCGTTATGGGACCGGACGCGTACATGGAGTCACTTTGAAGAGCAAATCAAACGATTTAGCAGGTTAATTCTCACGCCGTTTTCAGAGTATGTTGTCTAGTAGGCCTATATGAGGAGTCTATATCAAGTCTTTAAGGTAAAGGGTGCATATTCTATGTAAAATAAGTAAGTTTTCATGCGGGTGTCCGGAAACCCAACCCCCCATTATACTTATACTGTATGTGCGGGACTTCCGCGAGTGCGACGTGCGTAAAAGTTTGGGACGAACATCTTCGGACGTCTTGACCCTCAAAGGTACGTGAAAAACGCTGAAAAATGATGTTAGTTTTCGAATTTTCGACCCACTTTATAAAACAAATGATGCACAGGATTATTTCGTGGCGTTAGTGTAGGCGTAGTGCACTCGAGGGTATTTACAACTGTGAAACATGCACGAGGCGAAGCCGAGTGCATGTTGCACTACATTGTAAATACCCTCGAGTGCACTACGCCTACACTAACGCACTCTATCCTGTGCATCATTTGTATATCACAAAGCAGTTCGTGCGCTGCTGCATGCTTCTTATGGTCGATGTAGGATCCCTTCACAACATCGCATCCACCATACGATTTCTCGCTTTGCATTTCCCCCATTTCCCCATTTTTCAATTTAAAATATAAAGCAAAATTGATATACTTTGCCTAATTTCGAGTTTCTTGTTCAAATTATAGGCCTCGATCGGTGCCTCAAAAAAAACAAACACTATTTACTTCGGGGCTGCGTCCATCAGTGAATACTAGTAGTTCTTTTGGAGTCACCTCTGCCCATATTAGTTTTAACCAGAAACTCTGAAGACAAAGTATATTTTTATATTATATATCAATATGATATAATATATTATGTATATATATATATATATATATATATATATAATATATATACATAAATATATATTGATTTATTTATGGTAACTTCATCTGCTGGCAGCTTCTCGAAGAGTTTTGTTTTTGTTTTTGTTTTGTTTTTTTGATAATGCGGACACGTTGGTGGAGGACCAAGGAGTTATCATAAGTCCTTGGGAGAACTTACCGAGTGTGATTACCACCTTGGCACCTGACGTCATGTCTGTCGCTTCACTCAATGAAGGCCAACGACTCCAATGCCTCAGCGTTTCGTAAACGAGTGATGAACGCAGAAGTGACGCGTTTAACGCAAATCAAAGAGGGATCTGGGACAAAATGGAACTTAAGACCGTGACGAAGAAAGCAGAGGCTAGGATATTATGCCGTTCTCCACAAACAAGCCTCCATGTACAAAACTTTGCATAGGTCCTATGATGTTGAAGAACGCATGTACTAGTGAGTAGGATGGCACTAAATGGTGAATATCAAGACACTTCTATCACATTTGACTGCATCTCGGCTGAAAAATCTGTTTGAACTAAGATCCGCCTGGTAGTCCAGTACCAGGAATAGCCAGGTGAAGGCAGATTTTGGAAGATGACAGGTACTGCACTCTGAACAGTTATTAGTAGGCCTGTTGGGAATGTCTTGTCATTCAATCGTTATCAGCATCGTGAGCGTGTAAAGCGAACGTTAAATGTCGGTCGAGGAGGCGATGAAAACAAAAACTTTGACTGAAACTTAATTTCAAAACAACCCTTTCCATGCAACAACAGATCCGGAGAAAGACCTAATCATACCACCGGGAAAAATGTCACGAACTAGGTCCAAAAACTAGCTCCACAACGTTCAATAAGAATTTGCCACGAGTATAGTTATCTCCGAGTGACATGCTGCGTCAACCAGCACTGTAGCAGCGAGTATCTTAATTCTGTGCTTGAAATTTGATGTGCAACCTGTGTCTTTGTCACGTTTAATGTTTTTCTCCCTCGAGAAGGCTGACAATTGCACACAACTGGTGGTGAAACTACCTGGATTGTCTAATGGCTGATATTTTTCTTTGCTCGATACAGACTGGAAGCATAGCAGCTTTACTTATACCCCCTTCCCCTTTCAAAGCTTAATAATTCATGACTCGGGGTGATCTTTGAAGTAGCATAGCGCACTTACTGCTATATAAACTTTTTTTACATGGCAACGGTTAAATTTAAGATACTACTATTTAACATGTACAAAAAAGGTGAGGTTTTAAGTGTTGGTATTCATGTGCTGGCTGTGTGGTTTTTGGGTGTTTTTTTTTTTCTTTTTTCTTTTTTACTTTTCGTATCTACAACCCAGAAAGGACACGGATGAATAAACCTGCTCGCACAAATATTGGACATAATAATATATAGTAAAACAGACTGATATAATTATAAGAATTAAGATGTAGTCTATACTATATTGATGACAAAAATACTCAGAAGATGATGAACCTGATTCTACAATTTTTGAAACTCACAAGTGGACTTTACATGACAATAATAAGAAGAATGGTATGTGTATTCGCCTTTCTTCACCTTTTCATCAATTTATTCACATATTATGAGGTTTACGGAGATGAACACGACGGACGTGTGAGATGTTCAATAATCTCAAGCCCAATGCGTGAGACTTTGCAGCCTTGAAATTGCAGTCGTAGCAATGACAACAACGAAGTAATTTAGTATATTGCACACCGTGATTGTAGTTTTCATGTTTTTAATGCAAATTCGTAACTCGATGCAGATGTGCTATACAATAAAGATTCAGTTACATTGACATTAGGCTCAAATGACATCGGTCTCTCGCCAAGCTCGGATTAACAAACCTTATTTCATTTTCGGATAATGGACCTTCGGAATAACAAACCTTTGGCCCATTGCATAAAACTTACCGTTGACTTTTAATGGTAACTACCGTCAAAATTAGGCATCACAGCCAATCAGCATCAAGGATTATAAAATTTACCGCTAATTTGAAGACTTACCGCTAGAAAGGAGCGGTAAGTCCAGCAGTAAGGGTTTTATGCAACAGGGCCCTTATTTCATTTTCGGATTAATGGACCTTCAGAGTAACGAACCTTGTTTCATTTTCGAATTGATGGACCTTCGGAATATCGAACTTTATTTCATTTTCGGAATAACGGACCTTCGGATTATCGAACTTTCGAAATAACAAACCTTCGAAATAACGAACCTTCGGAATAACGAACAGTAACCATAAAGCTTACCAGTCCGATCGAGTGCCAGTTATTGAAAAGGCTGAGTATGTCATTACCTCAATAGCAAATTATATGTTCTCTCTGAAGGGTTAGTATTGTCATAAACATGCGATATCTTACACACTCTATTAGTCTGGATGTGCAGAATATAAGATTCCGTTGCTTTGCCCAGGTCACCGCTTTCCAGGATTTAAAGAAAAATAAAACCCAAATATAATTGTCAGGGTTGGGTGAAGGTTATAGTAGAGCTGCACATCAGTGGAGTATGAGGAAAATTGGGCAATTTAAGCAGTTCCAAAGTTGTTAATGTTTAAAGGGTGTGTCCAGTTCTGATTGAGGTGAGGATTTAGCTTTTAACATTTTGCGAGATATTCTGAAACCACTCTATGAGATGTCAAAGAGCATGCAATTCTAAGGGGTATCAGAAGTTTATTTGATGAAAATCGGTTTTGAAATGGCTGAGATGTCCCAAAAACAAGGTGAAACAAAGAGATCCCAGTAAAAGGCGTGGCGTGTCGCCTTTTATTATTATCACTTTTTTGGATATCTCAGCCGTTTGAAAACCAATTTTCATTAATTAAACATCGAATCCGTCTTGAAATCACATGCTCTTTCATATTTCATAAGAGGTTTCTTATTGTCTCACTTAGGAATGTTCAAAATATGAATCCCCACCTCAGCCAGTACTGTACAGTCCCTTCAAAGTTTCGGTAAAGCCATCTGTGGATAAGACAAATACAACAATTAATGATGTCTAGATTATGGACTATAACAAAACATATATATCCCTTTCTATTTTTGAACATAACAAAAGAGCATTTGATTCATGTTTTTGTTTTGTTTTTTAAAGGGGGAAATAATAGCACACTCAACACATTAATCAGTAACTATATATAGTGAAAGGAAGCGCACGTTACCGGTACACAAGGTAGGACATTGTGCAAAACTTTACTTGTTATTTTCTTTATGTCGTTACCCTGCTGTGGCATCATGAATTATTGTAGTTTTTAAAGCAATAGCGGTATCAAGAGTTTAAACTCTGATTCGTTACTTTTGAACGGATTGTCCAACGCCATTACCGTAAAATAGACAAACATAACACATCGGATTTAGGATGCGAAAAGAACACTCCACTTTATTGGAGATCCAGGCTGAAACATGGTTACAATACAGTCGCCTCTAGAGGGCGTCTAAACAACACACAATATATACTGGCGTGACTACTTTCTTTCTTTCTGTTTTTCCTTCCTCTCTTGGGAATGGTGCAAACATGTGCATACCATGAATAATGAATACATATGGGAACACTTTGTACTCCAACAAACTAAAAGTAATATGTACTGTACGTAGTGCAGAATAATGTATCACAAGTATGGGAACACTTTGTACCGTACTCCAACAAACTAAAAACAATATGTACTGTACGTAGTGCAAACATGTGTTGCTTTTGAGACAGAACTTTCTATTAGAAATAACTAACAATAAATATGATGTCACGTGTTCCACAACCTCACATAAGACATATAAAATCACACGTGCATGATGTTGGCATCAAAGCAGCCTTTTACTTCACCAAACTTTCTTTAATATGTCATCTTTTACCTTTCACGTATATACAGGCCTATTGTATAAACTATAAAAATACTAAAAAACTTGTGAGGTACTATATTCTGAACTACAGGTGTACTGCCATACATACTATACATACATGTTCAAAAATAACTCAAGCAGTACTTGTATGCATCCAATATCTACTATCTTCTGACAATTTATGTGATTAGCCAACTAAACCAAAAAAAAAAAAAAAAACAAGGATTGACCGTAGTACGAGTGTAGCGCTAACATCACAATACACATGTACCATCACACAACATCTAACACTGTATTCCATGAAAAGAGAGGGGATAGTATGCGAACTGTTTTTATCAATCCAGTAAGCCCAAACTGGAACCCCTAAATAAAAAAACCCTACATTCACCGAACCATTGTATATCTCCAAAATATAATACAACATACACTTATGTATTGTAAGTGCTGCATGCTACACTTTAACATATTCAGAATGCATCAAAAAACTGCGAATAACTCATGAAATTATCTCCCTTCTTCTCATCCATACAACTTTCAGCATTTTCTTTCATTACACTGAAATTTCTGTACATTACTCTGTCCTGTCATTACATTGTACCTCACCACATCTGACATTCTTTTGTCCTATGACAGTAGTCAATTACTGTATACTATCCATTAAATCATAACATCATTCTTTCCCTCAATACAACATAACTTCTCTATAATCTTCTGTCCTATCAAAACACTGTGGCTTCTGTATACACATCATAACTTCTCTTTATTCTTCTGTCATAATATCTTCATTGGTCCTATCCACACACACTACTTCCCTTACCTCCTCTGTTCTTTCACTACCCGAACTTCTATACATATTTGCCCCCATAAAACAAGTACACTGTATAACTGCATTGTAAGCTATACGCTCTTCCCTTCTTTTACCACGTTCCATATCCCTTCCCCTGAACTATTCAGGACTGTGAATTGGAAAAAATAACCACAGACATAAAACTAATCAAAACTGTATCATCACAGCATACGACATGTACATAAACGATAAGAGTACACCAAAATACTTATATCACTAAAGCCTTCAAAAATACAGTGGTCAATAAAATACCTCCCAATGGAGAAAAAAAAATCCCATTAACAACATTACAGTAGTGCTGTAATATTCTAAACAAACCATCAACAAATTCGCAGAAAGTTTTTTTTCAAGTGTAGGAGTATAAGCGTAAGAGACAATAAAACAAAGTACACACAGAAATTCCGACAACCTGCACAAATGATAAAGTCATACTTTACCAACACTCAGTACAAACAGGAAATGATTGGTAAATATGTAGAACCTACATACACATAATATATAAATCCGAGCACCAAATGCATGTGTATTAAACAAGCAAGAAGGATTTGAACAAAACTGTCTGCTCAGTCAAAAGTGGTATGAAGAAATGAATCAACATACAAAACAGCCGGCAGGCTACCATAACTATCAAAATATGCAAAAATACATCATCGTTTCTGATAAATGCGTTAACATTTCAAAGCAAACAGGCAAAGCCTGCAACTAAAACATGTTTTAACAGTCCAGTGCCAAAAACATGCTGTACAATGATCAGTGCAAGGCAGCAAACATGGATTGAGTTAGCACTGAGACACTTAGGAGATATTGTGGCAAGATAGTGCAGATGATCTCAGGCATCTTCATTGGTATGCAAAGATACAGTAACAGCAACCCTAGTGCTGCAGTGGTGGTGATGTCATTTTGCAGAATGTCCGGAGGACGACCTGGAGGAGATGACATGTTGTCACACAAGAGGTAGGTTCCACAACAGCTACCCTTGACAGCAACAAAGGTACACTTTGTAGCACCACAGGCAGGGTGATAGTCAAGGACATCAGGGGGGCGGCCTGGAGAATGGGTCGCAATGGTGTCAGGAACGGGAGGGGTGGAGTAAGAACCGCTTGTCTGCTGGCAGCCGGGGGTATCGGGAGGGCGGCCTGTAGGAGCCCGATTCACATCGAGCTGAAGGTGGGTCCCATCAGCAGGGGTATCAGAAGGGCAGCCTGAAGGAGCCCGATTCACATCGAGCTGAAGGTGGGTCCCATCAGCAGGGGTATCAGGTGGAGGGTTTGTAGGAGCCCGATTCACATCGAGCTGACGGAGGGTCCCATCAGCAGGAATATCAGGAGGGCGGTCTGAAGGAGCCCGATTCACATCAAGCTGAAGGTGGGTCCCATCAGCAGGGGTATCAGGAGGAGGGTTTGTAGGAGCCCGATTCACATCGAGTTGAAGGTGGGTCCCATCAGCGGGGGTGTCAGGAGGGCGGCCTAGAGGAGACCGATTCACATCGAGCCGAAGGTGGGTCCCATCAGCAGGGTAATCAGGACAGTTTGTAGGGGCCCGATTCACATCGAGCTGAAGGTGGGTCCCATCAGCGGGGGTGTCAGGAGGGCGGCCTGGAGGAGCCTGATTCATATCAAGCTGAAGTTGAGTTCCCTCGACATCGACCATAATGGGGGTGGGGTGGACGGGAATGGTTGGCTGGTACATGAAGATGTGCGCGTCATCAAGGAACGACTGCGCTGCTTTGCGCCAGAGATGTTGTGGACGTGTATCCCAGAGACAAGGATGATCAGGAACTGCAATGAGCTGGACCTGGTCTGTGTGGGGCTGAGGAGCATCAACACACGGATAGAGCTGGCCGTCTGCCGTAACGTGCTCGTGAGTAGCACCCAGATCTAGTGTGGGGGGTGGACTATCGAGCGGTGATGGCTGACGTGGAAATGGCTGGTCCACGTACAGATCTGGATGATGTGTGCTCAAGGCATTGGCTGGACCGGTGTTCTGCGTGATGGCGAAATCGTGATGTTCGCTACCAAATACAGTGTGCATGTTGCGTGAGTGTGAATGCTGAGTGTGTGTACGCCTAGAGTGCAGCATTACAGAACACTGGGACTCATCGACACAAGAAGAAGAGAACTGAGCCTGCAATACAGGGACGCTACCACAAAACTCCACTTCTTTGACAGTTTCACCCTTCTCTACTGGCCCAACACAACAAAAACAGTTGTCAACATTGGCAGTAGACTCAACATTACTGATTTCTGACAAACCAAAATGTGCCAACATGTGACAAGGGCAGTCGTATCCAAAAGCGAGTTCAAGACCATGAGAATATCCGAGAATACCCTCATCTAACACTGACACACTCTCCACATGCTTATGATCACCAGGAATATTGGGAATGTCATCAGGGAGCTCGACTTTATCTACTACCAACCTCTTGTCAGTGTACGTGCCATGTTGGCCTAGACCATAAGGGGGAACAGCGGTATGATCATGATCACAGTCTGCAACAGATCTAGATCCTGTGCAACCAATGGGTAGAGCTACACGTACAACACGTCCAACAGACATATCCCAACTGGTACTGCTAGTCAGTTCACTTTGTGACTCATCCAAATTGTGACTAGATCTGGCATAACTTATCCCATTATCTACACTTCTCACATTCAACCAATCATGATTGCTTTCTTTATTTGCTCTGGGCCCAATCTCGTATTCAGACTCATCAATGATTCTCAGTTCACTATCATTATAATCCTCTAATGGCCCAACATCATTAACTGGTTCATCATCACTGGCAACAGATTCACCATCAACAAAATCACAGTTACGTACCGGTATGTCATGATCAACTACCTGTCTATCAAACCCATAGTGGATGCAAACCAGGTGCCAATGTCTGCCAGGGAAGTTGAATTATTGACAATCGAACCTCGAGAAATGATTGGGCAGAAAGCTGAAATTTGACCTAGCATCAATTCTAGCAATTGAACTTTCTGCGCGGCTGTCTTGCCGCCAGACAAGTCAGAGGAATCATCGACGAAACCGCGCAAACGATTTGCCTTCGACTTCCTTTTCCAAGAAACCCCCTCCGCTAGGAATGGAGAGAATTCCGGGTATGCACGAAGTGTGCTCATGAGACTACTCTTCCACACTAGGAAGGACTCGGGAGTCTCGTCCCGACATAAGCGCCATTGTGCGGGCGGGCGGGCGCATCCGCAGCTGACCGCGCCATCGTATCGTATGTATACGTGGGGCTATCAAAGCGTTACCTGTGTGTCGCTAACGCTGATGGAGGTGATGAACAGCCAGTTCAAATCGCAAAAATCACGACAGCTACTGTATCTAACTGTTGATGTGTCGGCCATATGTGGCCTGCAAGCCTTGGTTGATGGGTGGAAAACGATCCGAGCGCTGCCACCACGCCATTACCGTAAAATAGACAAACATAACACATCGGATTTAGGATGCGAAAAGAACACTCCACTTTATTGGAGATCCAGGCTGAAACATGGTTACAATACAGTCGCCTCTAGAGGGCGTCTAAACAACACACAATATATACTGGCGCAATTTTCTTCAAGCTTCACTGATGTGTGTTTAATTTTCTGCTTTCACTCAATTTACGTATTAAAGGGGAAATCCAGTCCAAATATGTTAGTCTGATAAGAAAGAGTATTACGAGTTCAACGGTATAAATTTGATCGAAATCAGATGAAAAATAAGGAAGTTAGGACATTTTGAAGTTTCACTATTTTGGGGGAAAACAGTTCTTGCACAGTCAATGTGAATACGCAAACGGCAAAGTGAGCATGTAATTCCCGCACAACTTACCGTATCATGGTTTGTACATAGAATTTAGAAATTTCCCGTTTTTTATTCAAAAGCAATTATGTTCAAGACTCAAATTCTCATATATCTAAATGATCAATATTCTGAAGTTATTCAATCAGGAATAACGTCATGTTTCAGACTTCAATGACAGAAACATTGAATTTTCGTCTTTTTTTTTGTACACGATCAATGCAAATGTGTGAGGGTATGGCATGGTTAGCTCACTCATTTGCATATTCATACCCACTGAACAAGAACTGTATTGGAGAAATTATCAAAACTTCAAAATTTCATAACGTCCTTACTTTTCATCCGATTTCAGTCAAATTTTTACCGTTGAACTCGTAAAATTATAGGCCTATACTCTTTTTTTTAATCAGACTAACTAGACTGGATTTCCTTACCCTTTGTATACGCGACAAGAACAACTCATCACACCCTTGGTAACACAAGCTGATGTAAACTATTATGTATATCGTTTCCGAGGTTTCCACTTCCCCCTGTTTAGGATCGCTTGCTTTTGTTTTTGTTTTTGTTTTTTCTATTCTGAACACCCCCCCCCCCTTCATACTTAGTTTCAGTGAAACAGCATGCCCCCCCCCCCCAAAAAAAGGCATAGATTGGCGATAGAGGGCGACATTCGTTATAATACCGCGCTGTCGTACGATCATACGTGTTTCTATAACTTCACTTTTCTGTGGAGTACATACCGAGTGTCAACACCACCTTGGCACCTGACGTCATGGCTGTGACTTCACTCAAATAAAGGCTAACGATTCCTGTGCCTCAGAATTCAGTGAATGAATGCTAAATCAAAGTTATTTAACGCTGAAGTGGTACATCGAACGCAAATTAAAGAGGGGTGAGTGATAAGATGAAACTAAACACCATGACGAAGAAAGCGGAGCCTGGAAAGTTATGCCATTTTCCACAACAAGCCACGACGTACATAATACGAGACTTTACATACGCGCTCAAAAGTGGAGTATTTCCTCGGGATGGCACTTGGTTAATGTCGAGACGCTTACACCACATTTGACTGCATCTCGAATAAAGGATACATTTGAACAAAGATCAACCTGTTACCTGTAAGTCTGGTATCAGGCACAGCCGAGCGAAGGTATAAGCTTTTATATACTAGAAGATGACACGTACCAAAAGATTACTGGTATGGGGAATATTTAGTCGTACAAGCGTTAGCATCATAACTTTCCTGACCACATCAGAGGTCAAAAATAAGATTCTCAAGAACCTGCCATTATAGTAGCTTCTGGCTAACGACCACACTCTCTGCGTCAGCAAGTATATCGTAAAACACGGCGGGTGAATTCCGTGTTCGGAAAATTGATGCGAAACTTGATGTAATTGTCGATTAACGCGTACGTGGATTTTTTTTTCTCCCTTAGAGAAGACTGGCAAGAATACACTGGTGGTGAAAATACGGTGATAAAATTGTCTAAATTGCCTAATGGCTTGTTTTTCACTCGATGCACACTGGTTTAGTAGTACCTTTTACCGCCCCCTCCCCCTTTTCGTATCATCTATAATTCATGATTCAGGCTCCGCGGGATGATCTTAAATCAACGTAGCGTACTCTCTTCTACTTTTTTAAGCGCCAACATGGCAACGGTCAAAAGGCAGTCTTTTCCTTCAATAAGGTTAACCGAACTTTGTGTTAAAGTGGCATTTCATCTTTAAGCTCAATTCATTTCTCCAGTTGTACAACTGAAATCGTTATGAATTAACCGACAAGGTTAATTCGCATCAATGTATAAATAAAAGTAAAAAAAGATTACATAAAGATTACGTATATTCACGAGCAGTGTGCTAGTATACTCTCAGTAGGTTCTGCACAGTACAGGAAGAAGAAGAAGGAGGAGAAGAAGAAGAAGAAGAAGAAGAACAACAACAACAACAACAACAACGACAACAGCACAGGCCCTACAATATCAATATAATCCTTCGGTACAGGTGGCACAGATCGTCATCAATAAGTAGTTTGCTTTGCGATGACGGCTTTTTTTTTCCGATATGACATCTTGCAATTCGGTATATTTTTGACTGAAGGAACAATAATGATAACAATAATAATAATAATAATAATAATAATAACAATAATAACAATAACACACACTCTCTCACACACACGCACACACATAGATAATTTGAACTTCGTGCACTTCAATAGCAGGTGGACGCTTGCCCCGGGCGCCGTTTTCCCTAGATACGCCACTGCTCTGAAGACATAGTATATTTTTATATTATAATATGATATAATATATTATGTGTATATATATATATATATATAATATATATACATAAATATATATTGATTTATTTATGGTAACTTCATCTGCTGGCAGCTTCTCGAAGAGTTTTGTTTTTGTTTTTGTTTTGTTTGTTTTTTGTTAATGCGGACACGTTGGTGGAGGACCAAGGAGTTATCATAAGTCCTTGGGAGAACTTACCGAGTGTGATTACCACCTTGGCACCTGACGTCATGTCTGTCGCTTCACTCAATGAAGGCCAACGACTCCAATGCCTCAGCGTTTCGTAAACGAGTGATGAACGCAGAAGTGACGCGTTTAACGCAAATCAAAGAGGGATCTGGGACAAAATGGAACTTAAGACCGTGACGAAGAAAGCAGAGGCTATATTATGCCGTTCTCCACAAACAAGCCTCCACGTACAAAACTTTGCATAGGTCCTATGATGTTGAAGAACGCCTGTACTAGTGAGTATGCCTATCTCCCCGGGATGACACTATTCAATGGTGAATATCAAGACACTTCCATCACATTTGACTGCATCTCGGCTGAAAAATCTGTTTGAACTAAGATCCGCCTGGTAGTCCAGTACCAGGAATAGCCAAGTGAAGGCAGATTTTGGAAGATGACAGGTACTGCACTCTGAACAGTTATTAGTAGGCCTGTTGGGAATGTCTTGTCATTCAATCGTTATCAGCATCGTGAGCGTGTAAAGCGAACGTTAAATGTCGGTCGAGGAGGCGATGAAAACAAAAACTTTGACTGAAACTCAATTTCAAAACAACCCTTTCCATGCAACAACAGATCCGGAGAAAGACCTAATCATACCACCGGGAAAAAATGTCACGAACTAGGTCCAAAAACTAGCTCCACAACGTTCAATAAGAATTTGCCACGAGTATAGTTATCTCCGAGTGACATGCTGCGTCAACCAGCACTGTAGCAGCGAGTATCTTAATTCTGTGCTTGAAATTTGATGTGCAACCTGTGTCTTTGTCACGTTTAATGTTTTTCTCCCTCGAGAAGGCTGACAATTGCACACAACTGGTGGTGAAACTACCTGGATTGTCTAATGGCTGATATTTTTCTTTGCTCGATACAGACTGGAAGCATAGCAGCTTTACTTATACCCCCTCCCCCTTTCAAAGCTTAATAATTCATGACTCGGGGTGATCTTTGAAGTAGCATAGCGCACTTACTGCTATATAAACTTTTTTTACATGGCAACGGTTAAATTTAAGATACTACTATTTAACATGTACAAAAAAAGGTGAGGTTTTAAGTGTTGGTACACACAGAGAAATTAGGGTTCTATTAGGGTTCATATTTTCACCCTACGAGCAAATCTAACTAAAAGGCACCTTATAGGGTTCGGGATGGGTGTAGGGGTGCAAATCCGAACCCTAAAGGGAGCCAAGTCTTAAGGGTTCGAATTTGGAACCATTCCATAGTCTTTCCCGAAAGCTGACATGTGGGTGTTGAATGGTGTTTGCTTGAAATGCCACACTATTTTTGGATATTATCGTATATTTTTATTTGAAAATATAACTACACGTTGTTAAAGAGTAACAGTGTCATCAGTAATACTGTAGTAAAAAAATTACTACTTGAATTAAACATTTGTTTTTTCTTCTCGCACCGGGATCAAGAATATCATTTCAATGACGTTATCATAGAGTACACGTATTATGCGTGCACGCGTGGACCGTTCAGCACTTGGTCAATGGCAAAGCTAAAATCGCATGCGCACGCCACGCCGTTGGTCGCGCGGTATACGTACGTACGTGCATACTACTGACGTTCCTCGTTTGAAATGGACAGACGACCGTGAGGTTGGGATGATGAATTAATCTTTTTGATGAGCCAAACGTTGTGAGTAGATAGTTGTACTATAATTCCGTTGAAAATATTTCACAGTAATCGATGATGATATGTGTGAATTATGCTAATCGAATGTTGAGTGGTGAAAACTGATGCGAAAGAGTTGTATCGAGGTACATGTGTACTAACATGTCAGAAGTGCGATCATACATATCAGGTACATACAGTAAAGCATAGCGAATAAGTCAATGAAAGTGCACGGTAATACGGAAAGCCTCAACCAAGGTACTAACTACGACCAACAGCCCCATACGCATAGCCATAGCGTAATTACGCTATGCGTATGGGGCTGCTGGACGCAGTTACCAAGGTACGTACGTAAATAGGTGACCGGATATAGTCGCATCATATTCGTTAATAGGAATTATTACGTTTGAGCCGAGTTGAGGCTCAGTTGGATATTGGTTTCTGTGAAGTTGACACGAAGAACGATGTAGGCATGTATGATGTGCCTAATGAAGAAAAATAGCGTTCCTGGTTCATTTAGGAGAATTTAAGACATGTATGAAGATTGAAGTCAGAAAATTTAGGTTGGCCTTGACTCCTTGTTGTCTATCAATGAAAATAGAATGTGTGTTATAAATTAGCAATGCCATAGTCACAGAGCATAAGCAATGATACACGATATGTGAATTTAGATAATATCTACTGGAGAAGTTGCATGTGCTAGACATGACATAAAATAAGTCACACAAACAAGGTATGTAAATGGTAAATCACTTCAGAAGTACAACTACTTGATCTCATACTTTAGCAGGTAGATATTCCAATATTGATTGTATGTTGAACTTTGTTTTATTCAATTACAGGTTGAGCCTTGCTGATCCATGCTGATGCATGGTGTTAGCTTGGTCTCATACTGGGCCAAAGGGACCTGTGATTATTCATCATCGAGTTCACTATGCATCAAGTTCAATAATGGTCTTCAGGATGAGTGATGCAGGTCAACCTCGAGAGACTGGTGAGCCATAAGGATGCCAGAGCTGGAGATGGAAGATGTTCAGGATGTCAATCCTGGTTCCTCGTTGAGTCAGTGTGGAAGCCATGCCAGTCCTTCTGAGAGTGATGGCCAGAAGGGCATACTATTTGGCAGCTGAAGCAGGTGCTATAGAAACGCATCAAAAACTAGAGCTCGAGGAGTTTCGACTTCTGCAGCGTAAGATGAGATTAGCTATGAAGACCAAGCTGCAGGTTGCTGAAGCAGAGGATCAGATATACCTTGACTACGAGAACAAGAAGTTGGGAGTCGGCGTTCCTGTGAAAGCAGAGGATGAAACCTTGCTGTACCCAACTGAATGCGCCAACCAACCAGTACACACGAGTACACCGATTTCCCTGACTAGAGAAGTAGCAAAAACGTTATTTTCAAATTTTCTTTGACTTTTAGCAGATATAGTCCAAAAGCCAATAAGATCATCAGCGTCATGTAGTATCCCTGAACCAGGTTTGATGAAAGCCCATCAATTTTTCCGTAGATACATCCGCACAGACCGGGAGACAGACAGGCAACCTGAAAACATATGCCTCCGGCACCATTCAGGGCAGAGGCATAATAATGAGACTCCTATGTCATAGGCTATGTCATGTATGTTTAAACCATATAAAATTTGAGACGGGTCACATTGAACCCCCCCCCCCCATTAGAATTGCTAAACACCACGGCTCTAGAAACATCTTTCCATTTTAATCCAGAAAGTAATCACCTCCCTGTTTTTAGCCGAGGGTGAGCATGAAGCCACTCCATGAAATGAAGATTAGCATTTTTTTTTTTTTGCAAAATATATGTGAAAATGTCTAGTTTCATAGATAACGATAACTATTTATTCTGTCTTCTAAACTGTTGTCAGGTTATTCCCTTTCTTAGAATGCACTGGGCTTGAATATTTACAAGAATACTCTAAAGAAATATATAATAGAAAAATACAAGAGAACGAACTGGCAAATTACAAATTTAAACACAACCTAAAGAGAACTTGACTTCTATTCACTTTTATCTTTTATCTTTTTTTTTTGGGGGGGGGGGGTGGATTATGGATGAAAATATGAATCTGCTAATGGATATGAAATACTCAAATTATGCTTTCCATTATATTTCATACTAGATGGGGTTAGTTTGTATTGTTCATATATTAGATATTTCTTCACCATCGATAGCCTCAGTGCTTCAATAACACATGCACACTTTGAATTGATTGTTTAAGTAGGGAACAAAAAAAAAATAAGTCGCCAGCTGTTTTTTGTAGTAGACAGCCACACAATGTATGTCAATTTTGGGCAATCTCTGGCAATGCAATGTCATAAGTGGAGTAGCTTTGTGACACTTGACAGAAGCATGATTTTCTCACAAACCCTTTATGTATATAAGGATTGAAAAATAGAGTTTGTTCCAAAACCTGAGAAAACTCAACATATCATATCTACTTTTTTTACATATAAAAGAACACTGGACTTCACTCTTTAAGAAGGCAGAAACTACATGTATTATCATTGCCCTTACATACGTCAGTGACTTGTTGAGGAAATGTGCATGTTTTACCTAAAAGAAAAAAAAAAAAGTGAAATTCTCTTTAGGTTTTCCTTGAATTGTTCTACGCATGTGACATCATAAACTCTTCTCACTCTGCTGCGACTGCACAAATGATTTAAAGATTATTAACTTTTGAACTGAATGTCCGCTTTTCACTTTTTTTACTGATGTGTTCTAATAGTATAAGCCAGTTCGGGGTACCAGTTTGAGCATGTGCGGAAAAAGGTTATTTGTACCGAGAGACAGGTTGGTTTTTTAATTTCACTGAGATAAGCATCTGTAATGCTAGGATTATTCATTGAATCCTTATAAATGGTGCCTGCCAGTACATCCACTTGACAGCAAGCCCGGTATTTGGCAATGTTAACACACACAAAAAAAGTTTGTTAACATATTCAAAACAGCACTTAATAAAATAGATGATTCCCTAAGTGTTGATTGACGAACCATACTGGTCACTTCATCTACACTGGTTAGGTTCATTCTTTGTTTGAATATGAGTTCCATAAATGGCTATGGTGGGCAAGCTGCTGCATTATGTCACTTTGAATTGAGTGAAGTGCCTAACCAACTGAGAAAAATGAAAGGTCAGTTGTACCTATGTGCACATGAGCTATCTCCGGACTGGCTTATTGCTGCGCATTCACTCAATCCACATGTAGGTCTATATGAAGGTGGACTTGCCCTCTAACTCTGATTATAATTTTAAGCTTTCTTTAAGTAGGTTGTATAAAGTGCTGATATATTTGTGTAAGGTTTGGTGAAAATTAAGTGTTAAAATGATTGGAAGAGTTGTGAGACTGTAACATCAACACTTGAGGTATTTCTCATGCATGATCATAAATCTCTGTAAAATATTGATGGTAATACATGTAGTAATAATGATAATGATAATAATAATGATAATAATAATAGTACAAGCTGTAGTAATAATAATGATGATGATAGTAATAATGATATATTTTGCTTCTGATCATTATGCTTATGATGGTGCCAATACCAATACCTGCTTTATGAATGTGAAAAATCGACTGCTCTTTACAATATTTTGAATGTTGGGGCTAAACTGCATACATTGTGTAATTATATTTATGGTCTACTGAGTACAATGTGCTTCTTGTTTCCATCGCTTGAAAAAACAACAACAATGTATCAAAAAAATTGTTTTTAAACTTGTCTCACAAGACATATTCCTTCCTCTTTATGTCCAGTTTGTCATACCACTGATTGGTTAACTTTATTTTCCCTTTCTGAGGTTACATTTTCTGTGGAATTGTTAATGTTAATTTGATGCAATGAAAAGTGTTTTCAGATGTGCTATTCTGCCCAAGATTTATAACTGGGACATATCTTTAGCTGTGTGCATAAAAAAGTAACCAAATTTAGATGTGCATTCTTCATTTTTTGATTCTTTTTTTCACCTTTCTTATCATTGGTGTAATTGTATATGAAAAACAAAATGTGAAGTATACTAATTGTATAATGGCGCACATTCGCTAGCTCTCAAGTTTGGAATTGGATGGAATATGTCAGTACAAGTAGTGAGTTTCAAATATATATGACAGAACTTTGCCATACCCTTCATTGTTTTGGCAATAACTTGTGTACGAGAAATCAGAGTTGACATATCGCTGTTAATGTCTAAGAGCGTCATAAAGGTGCTTTTGATTACACATAAAGGTGCTTAAGATGTACCGGTAAATTCAAGGTACATATCTATGATCCATTCTAGAAGTAGAAGGACAATGTGAAAGATATTTGTCACATAGTTTACTATTACTCTGCACAAGCTTCAGGGATTTTTTAAATAAAAAGAATTAGTGCTTTTTGTCAATGTGGTAACTTCCTTTAAAAGAAGAAAAAGTAATCATTTGATGGAAAGAACAACTATTTTTTTCTTTTTCAATGTACTGACCAAATTTAATACATTTTTCATTTACATTGCCCTTTTTATGACAAAATATGCATCTCGTATTAGAATTTGTAGAAATACAATGTATATTTGATGTTCACTTTAAAGTAAACCATGAAAAAGAAAATCGCTGTTAACTTGTCCCTCTTCCATTAGACATATATTAAAATGTTAATAATTTATATGTAAGTATGCACTGTATTCATCATGTTTATGTTCTATTTGTTGTTGAATTGAAGTCTCTGACTTCATTTTTTCGAAAGATTGTGGATTTAATTGACTGAGAAACTGTGTGTAAATCTATGCATGCTATTTTGCGTCATGTCTGGAGTGTTGCCTTAGGTAATTGTTTGTGAAGTCAGTGAAGGCATCCAGTAGACATTAGGTAATTGTTTGTGAAGTCAGTGAAGGCATCCAGTATATAATTATTTTGGTTTAAAAAAAAAGGTTATAATTTTCACCATATGGGGTGCAGAAAGGTAACCCTATATAGAGACGTGTGCAAATTGTATTGCATCCTATATTGCGGTGACTTTATCACCCCATAGGGTGCAAAATTACAACAATAACAATATGAACCATAATGGGTGCAGGTATGAGGTGCAGAAAGGGAACCCTGTATAGAGGTCCATATTGTGCTAAATAAGAACCCCCCAAAATAGAACCCTAAATGGAGCCGCTGGTGTTACAACGATATGAACCAGAAAGGGAGCAAATTTGCACCTGAATTTTTGTTCACCATATGGGGTGCAGAAAGGGAACCCAATGTAGGGGTGCAAATATGCACCAGATATGGTGTTGAATATAGGGTGCTAAATAAGCACCCCCAAAAATAGAACCCTAAATGGAGCCGCTGGTGTTACAACGATATGAACCCTATTGGGTGCAGAAAGGGAACCCAATGGAGGGGTGCAAATATGCACCATATATGGTGTTAAATATAGGGTGCTAAATAAGCACCCCCAAAAATAGAACCCTAAATGGAGCCGCTGGTGTTACAACGATATGCACCCTGTAGGGTGCAAATTAGAACCGTAATTTCTCTGTGTGTATTCATGTGCTGGCTGTGTGGTTTTTGGGTGTTTTTTTTTTCTTTTTTCTTTTTTACTTTTCGTATCTACAACCCAGAAAGGACACGGATGAATAAACCTGCTCGCACAAATATTGGACATAATAATATATAGTAAAACAGACTGATATAATTATAAGAATTAAGATGTAGTCTATACTATATTGATGACAAAAATACTCAGAAGATGATGAACCTGATTCTACAATTTTTGAAACTCACAAGTGGACTTTACATGACAATAATAAGAAGAATGGTATGTGTATTCGCCTTTCTTCACCTTTTCATCAATTTATTCACATATTATGAGGTTTACGGAGATGAACACGACGGACGTGTGAGATGTTCAATAATGTCAAGCCCAATGCGTGAGACTTTGCAGCCTTGAAATTGTAGTCGTAGCAATGACAACAACGAAGTAATTTAGTATATTGCACACCGTGATTGTAGTTTTCATGTTTTTAATGCAAATTCGTAACTCGATGCAGATGTGCTTTACAATAAAGATTCAGTTACATTGACATTAGGCTCAAATGACATCGGTCTCTCGCCAAGCTCGGATTAACAAACCTTATTTCATTTTCGGATAATGGACCTTCGGAATAACAAACCTTTGGCCCATTGCATAAAACTTACCGTTGAATTTTAATGGTAACTACCGTCAAAATTAAGCGTCACAGCCAATCAGCATCAAGGATTATAAAATTTACCGCTAATTTGAAGACTTACCGCTAGAAAGGAGCGGTAAGTCCAGCAGTAAGGGTTTTATGCAACAGGGCCCTTATTTCATTTTCGGATTAATGGACCTTCGGAGTAACGAACCTTGTTTCATTTTCGAATTGATGGACCTTCGGAATATCGAACTTTATTTCATTTTCGGAATAACGGACCTTCGGATTATCGAACTTTCGAAATAACAAACCTTCGAAATAACGAACCTTCGGAATAACGAACAGTAACCATAAAGCTTACCAGTCCGATCGAGTGCCAGTTATTGAAAAGGCTGAGTATGTCATTACCTCAATAGCAAATTATATGTTCTCTCTGAAGGGTTAGTATTGTCATAAACATGCGATATCTTACACACTCTATTAGTCTGGATGTGCAGAATATAAGATTCCGTTGCTTTGCCCAGGTCACCGCTTTCCAGGATTTAAAGAAAAATAAAACCCAAATATAATTGTCAGGGTTGGGTGAAGGTTATAGTAGAGCTGCACATCAGTGGAGTATGAGGAAAATTGGGCAATTTAAGCAGTTCCAAAGTTGTTAATGTGTAAAGGGTGTGTCCAGTTCTGATTGAGGTGAGGATTTAGCTTTTAACATTTTGCGAGATATTCTGAAACCACTCTATGAGATGTCAAAGAGCATGCAATTCTAAGGGGTATCAGAAGTTTATTTGATGAAAATCGGTTTTGAAATGGCTGAGATGTCCCAAAAACAAGGTGAAACAAAGAGATCCCAGTAAAAGGCGTGGCGTGTCGCCTTTTATTATTATCACTTTTTTGGATATCTCAGCCGTTTGAAAACCAATTTTCATTAATTAAACATCGAATCCTTCTTGAAATCACATGCTCTTTCATATTTCATAAGAGGTTTCTTATTGTCTCACTTAGGAATGTTCAAAATATGAATCCCCACCTCAGCCAGTACTGTACAGTCCCTTCAAAGTTTCGGTAAAGCCATCTGTGGATAAGACAAATACAACAATTAATGATGTCATATATGGACTATAACAAAACATGTATATCCCTTTCTATTTTTGAACATAACAAAAGAGCATTTGATTCATGTTTTTGTTTTGTTTTTTTAAAGGGGGAAATAATAGCACACTCAACACATTAATCAGTAACTATATATAGTGAAAGGAAGCGCACGTTACCGGTACACAAGGTAGGACATTGTGCAAAACTTTACTTGTTATTTTCTTTATGTCGTTACCCTGCTGTGGCATCATGAATTATTGTAGTTTTTAAAGCAATAGCGGTATCAAGAGTTTAAACTCTGATTCGTTACTTTTGAACGGATTGTCCAATTTTCTTCAAGCTTCACTGATGTGTGTTTAATTTTCTGCTTTCACTCAATTTACGTATTAAAGGGGAAATCCAGTCCAAATATGTTAGTCTGATAAGAAAGAGTATTACGAGTTCAACGGTATAAATTTGATCGAAATCAGATGAAAAATAAGGAAGTTAGGACATTTTGAAGTTTCACTATTTTGGGGGAAAACAGTTCTTGCACAGTCAATGTGAATACGCAAACGGCAAAGTGAGCATGTAATTCCCGCACAACTTACCGTATCATGGTTTGTACATAGAATTTAGAAATTTCCCGTTTTTTATTCAAAAGCAATTATGTTCAAGACTCAAATTCTCATATATCTAAATGATCAATATTCTGAAGTTATTCAATCAGGAATAACGTCATGTTTCAGACTTCAATGACAGAAACATTGAATTTTGTCTTTTTTTTTGTACACGATCAATGCAAATGTGTGAGGGTATGGCATGGTTAGCTCACTCATTTGCATATTCATACCCACTGAACAAGAACTGTATTGGAGAAATTATCAAAACTTCAAAATTTCATAACGTCCTTACTTTTCATCCGATTTCAGTCAAATTTTTACCGTTGAACTCGTAAAATTATAGGCCTATACTTTTTTTTTTAATCAGACTAACTAGACTGGATTTCCTTACCCTTTGTATACGCGACAAGAACAACTCATCACACCCTTGGTAACACAAGCTGATGTAAACTATTATGTATATCGTTTCCGAGGTTTCCACTTCCCCCTGTTTAGGATCGCTTGCTTTTGTTTTTGTTTTTGTTTTTGTTTTTTCTATTCTGAACACCCCCCCCCCCTTCATACTTAGTTTCAGTGAAACAGCATGCCCCCCCCCCCCCCAAAAAAGGCATAGATTGGCGATAGGGGGCGACATTCGTTATAATACCGCGCTGTCGTACGATCATACGTGTTTCTATAACTTCACTTTTCTGTGGAGTACATACCGAGTGTCAACACCACCTTGGCACCTGACGTCATGGCTGTGACTTCACTCAAATAAAGGCTAACGATTCCTGTGCCTCAGAATTCAGTGAATGAATGCTAAATCAAAGTTATTTAACGCTGAAGTGGTACATCGAACGCAAATTAAAGAGGGGTGAGTGATAAGATGAAACTAAACACCATGACGAAGAAAGCGGAGCCTGGAAAGTTATGCCATTTTCCACAACAAGCCACGACGTACATAATACGAGACTTTACATACGCGCTCAAAAGTGGAGTATTTCCTTGGGATGGCACTTGGTTAATGTCGAGACGCTTACACCACATTTGACTGCATCTCGAATAAAGGATACATTTGAACAAAGATCAACCTGTTACCTGTAAGTCTGGTATCAGGCACAGCCGAGCGAAGGTATAAGCTTTTATATACTAGAAGATGACACGTACCAAAAGATTACTGGTATGGGGAATATTTAGTCGTACAAGCGTTAGCATCATAACTTTCCTGACCACATCAGAGGTCAAAAATAAGATTCTCAAGAACCTGCCATTATAGTAGCTTCTGGCTAACGACCACACTCTCTGCGTCAGCAAGTATATCGTAAAACACGGCGGGTGAATTCCGTGTTCGGAAAATTGATGCGAAACTTGATGTAATTGTCAATTAACGCGTACGTGGATTTTTTTTCTCCCTTAGAGAAGACTGGCAAGAATACACTGGTGGTGAAAATACGGTGATAAAATTGTCTAAATTGCCTAATGGCTTGTTTTTCACTCGATGCACACTGGTTTAGTAGTACCTTTTACCGCCCCCTCCCCCTTTTCGTATCATCTATAATTCATGATTCAGGCTCCGCGGGATGATCTTAAAGGACAAGTTCACCTTCATAAACATAAGGATTGAGAGAATGCAACAATATTAGTAGAACACATCAGTGAAAGTTTGAGGAAAATTAGACAATCGATGCAAAAGTTATGAATTTTTAAAATTTTTGTGTTGGAACCGCTGGATGAAGAGACTACTACAGCTTGTGAGTCATATGCGTACAACAGTATCAAGAAAATGTAAAAGAAAATTCAACATATTTTCACTTTTTTCGCATAATAAAAGAGCACGTGACTTGCCTCTTTCTATATAGGCAGGGGGAACAATATTACCCATAACATTTGTCGGAAACGAGTCAGGGGAATGTGTACTTTTTTCAAAAGATGGAATTTTGTGAAATTCTCTTTATATTTTCCTTATATTGTTGTACGCATGTGACATCTAAGTTATTCATACACTGCAGTAGTCTTCTCATCCAGCGGTTACTGCACAAAAACTTCAAAAATTCATAACTTTTGAACGGATTGTCTGATTTTCCTCAAACTTTCAATGATGTGTTCTACTAATATTGCTACATTCTCTCAATCCTTATGTTTATGAGGGTGAACTTGTCCTTTAAATCAACGTAGCGTACTCTCTTCTACTTTTTAAGCGCCAACATGGCAACGGTCAAAAGGCAGTCGTTTCCTTCAATAAGGTTAACCGAACTTTGTGTTAAAGTGGCATTTCATCTTTAAGCTCAATTCATTTCTCCAGTTGTACAACTGAAATCGTTATGAATTAACCGACAAGGTTAATTCGCATCAATGTATAAATAAAAGTAAAAAAAAGATTACATAAAGATTACGTATATTCACGAGCATTGTGCTAGTATACTCTCAGTAGGTTCTGCACAGTACAGGAAGAAGAAGAAGGAGGAGGAGAAGAAGAATAAGAAGAAGAAGAAGAAGAACAACAACAACAACGACAACAGCACAGGCCCTACAATATCAATATAATCCTTCGGTATATACAGGTGGCACAGATCGTCATCAATAAGTAGTTTGCTTTGCGATGACGGCTTTTTTTTTGCGATATGACATCTTGCAATTCGGTATATTTTTGACTGAAGGAACAATAATGATAACAATAATAATAATAATAATAATAATAATAATAATAATAATAACAATAACACACACTCTCTCACACACACGCACACACATAGATAATTTGAACTTCGTGCACTTCAATAGCAGGTGGACGCTTGCCCCGGGCGCCGTTTTCCCTAGATACGCCACTGCTCTGAAGACATAGTATATTTTTATATTATATATCAATATGATATAATATATTATGTGTATATATATATATATATATATATATATATATATATAATATATACATAAATATATATTGATTTATTTATGGTAACTTCATCTGCTGGCAGCTTCTCGAAGAGTTTTGTTTTTGTTTTTGTTTTGTTTGTTTTTTGTTAATGCGGACACGTTGGTGGAGGACCAAGGAGTTATCATAAGTCCTTGGGAGAACTTACCGAGTGTGATTACCACCTTGGCACCTGACGTCATGTCTGTCGCTTCACTCAATGAAGGCCAACGACTCCAATGCCTCAGCGTTTCGTAAACGAGTGATGAACGCAGAAGTGACGCGTTTAACGCAAATCAAAGAGGGATCTGGGACAAAATGGAACTTAAGACCGTGACGAAGAAAGCAGAGGCTATATTATGCCGTTCTCCACAAACAAGCCTCCACGTACAAAACTTTGCATAGGTCCTATGATGTTGAAGAACGCCTGTACTAGTGAGTATGCCTATCTCCCCGGGATGACACTATTCAATGGTGAATATCAAGACACTTCCATCACATTTGACTGCATCTCGGCTGAAAAATCTGTTTGAACTAAGATCCGCCTGGTAGTCCAGTACCAGGAATAGCCAAGTGAAGGCAGATTTTGGAAGATGACAGGTACTGCACTCTGAACAGTTATTAGTAGGCCTGTTGGGAATGTCTTGTCATTCAATCGTTATCAGCATCGTGAGCGTGTAAAGCGAACGTTAAATGTCGGTCGAGGAGGCGATGAAAACAAAAACTTTGACTGAAACTCAATTTCAAAACAACCCTTTCCATGCAACAACAGATCCGGAGAAAGACCTAATCATACCACCGGGAAAAAATGTCACGAACTAGGTCCAAAAACTAGCTCCACAACGTTCAATAAGAATTTGCCACGAGTATAGTTATCTCCGAGTGACATGCTGCGTCAACCAGCACTGTAGCAGCGAGTATCTTAATTCTGTGCTTGAAATTTGATGTGCAACCTGTGTCTTTGTCACGTTTAATGTTTTTCTCCCTCGAGAAGGCTGACAATTGCACACAACTGGTGGTGAAACTACCTGGATTGTCTAATGGCTGATATTTTTCTTTGCTCGATACAGACTGGAAGCATAGCAGCTTTACTTATACCCCCTCCCCCTTTCAAAGCTTAATAATTCATGACTCGGGGTGATCTTTGAAGTAGCATAGCGCACTTACTGCTATATAAACTTTTTTTACATGGCAACGGTTAAATTTAAGATACTACTATTTAACATGTACAAAAAAAGGTGAGGTTTTAAGTGTTGGTATTCATGTGCTGGCTGTGTGGTTTTTGGGTGTTTTTTTTTCTTTTTTCTTTTTTACTTTTCGTATCTACAACCCAGAAAGGACACGGATGAATAAACCTGCTCGCACAAATATTGGACATAATAATATATAGTAAAACAGACTGATATAATTATAAGAATTAAGATGTAGTCTATACTATATTGATGACAAAAATACTCAGAAGATGATGAACCTGATTCTACAATTTTTGAAACTCACAAGTGGACTTTACATGACAATAATAAAAAGAATGGTATGTGTATTCGCCTTTCTTCACCTTTTCATCAATTTATTCACATATTATGAGGTTTACGGAGATGAACACGACGGACGTGTGAGATGTTCAATAATGTCAAGCCCAATGCGTGAGACTTTGCAGCCTTGAAATTGCAGTCGTAGCAATGACAACAACGAAGTAATTTAGTATATTGCACACCGTGATTGTAGTTTTCATGTTTTTAATGCAAATTTGTAACTCGATGCAGATGTGCTATACAATAAAGATTCAGTTTCATTGACATTAGGCTCAAATGACATCGGTCTCTCGCCAAGCTCGGATTATTGAACCTTATTTCATTTTCGGATAATGGACCTTCGGAATAACAAACCTTTGGCCCGTTGCATAAAACTTACCATTGAATTTCAATGGTAACTACCGTCAAAATTAGGCATCACAGCCAAGCAGCATCAAGGATTATAAAATTTACCGCAAATTTGAAGACTTACCGCTAGAAAGGAGCGGTAAGTCCAGCAGTAAGGGTTTTATGCACAAGGGCCCTTATTCATTTTCGGATTAATGGACCTTCGGAGTAACGAACCTTGTTTCATTTTCGAATTGATGGACCTTCGGAATATCGAACTTTATTTCATTTTCGGAATAACGGACCTTCGGATTATCGAACTTTCGAAATAACAAACCTTCGAAATAACGAACCTTCGGAATAACGAACAGTAACCATAAAGCTTACCAGTCCGATCGAGTGCCAGTTATTGAAAAGGCTGAGTATGTCATTACCTCAATAGCAAATTATATGTTCTCTCTGAAGGGTTAGTATTGTCATAAACATGCGATATCTTACACACTCTATTAGTCTGGATGCGCAGAATATAAGACCCCGTTGCTTTGCCAAGGTCACCGCTTTCCAGGATTTAAAGAAAAATAATACCCAAATATAATTGTCAGGGTTGCAGGCCCGTAGCCAGGGGGGGGGGGGGGGGTGCGTCGGGTGCGTACGCACCCCCCCCCCCAAAAAAAAAAAAAAAAATCTGAAAGGTCCACCTTTTTCATAATAACGGTTTTTAGCAATTCTCAAGATAACAATCCAAATAAATATAAAGACACATTATATGTTATATACCTCACTTCTAGAATCCTCTCATCTGATTGGTTAAAAGGGGAGTCATGAAAATAGTTGTGCCCTATTTTTGAGTTACTGTGACCGGGGCCCGGGCACAGTTAGTAAATAGGTTTTAGAGACAGTCGCGACCCCGTACACACAGATCGCTCATAATGTACGCACCAATGATACGACCGCCGTGCATTCGATCAGCGTGCTGTAAAAGAGACTAGCGGACTGGTTTGGAGACAGTCGCAACTCGCAACCCCGTGTGTACACATAGATGATCACACGCACCAATGATACGTACGACCGCCGCGCTGTCGATCAGCATTGATTACAACTTACAAGTGCTGTAAAAGAGACTATAATCTATATTCTCGGTATTTATATGTCTGAATATATGTCGGTATATAAAACAAATAATGACTGCTTGATATTCGGGGCACAGTTAAAATTATGTTGGCCCTCGGTGATGTGAAAACCATAACCATGCCCTCAGCTTCGCTTCGGGCATAGTTACGGTTTTCACATCACCTCGGGCCCATAATTTTAACTGTGCCCTCATAAGCAGTCATTATTTGTATACTACGTAAATGTGGAAGAGTACGTTTAACAATGTTAAAAATAATTGTACGAAACCCTTTTGTTGTATGAACCATCGGATCGTCCCCATGCACACAAACACAAATGTTATGTATCAATTTGTGCGAGCTATTATTATATTGGCACTGCATGCCATGGCCCTTGGCGCGTGTGACCGGTGTTTTTTTTTTTTTTTTCCACTGGCCGCCCGAGTACGTGCGATTCGTGGATGACATTGAGGTTGACACTTGCATTTTTTCACAGGAACAGAGGTAAGTGGATGAAAATCTAATAGCCTCAAGTTTACATATATGATAAAAGTTAAAGAAATTTCCTCGAAATTACTATAATCGAAAACCTGAGACATTTTATATCTACGTCTCACAAAGATATAGTACATGTATATATAAGTACATGTTGGCATGATAATGCCTGGGGATAGATTATTATGTCAACTATTTTCCATTATGAATGCATGCTCCAATCAAATTGGGAAAAGGTGGTCATGAATTAGCATTTCTTACGAACGATCAGGAGAGACAAAACAAAATGAAAGGCCTGTCTTACTCCAGTTCTCTATTAGTTTTACATTTTCTCATGTTGTGACAGTTCGATTGGTTCTCATTTTGAAGTGAGCCAAAACCTAAGAACATTCTCACTTATAATTTCCAAAGAGTATTATGCAGGCACGCAAACTCAATTTAGTTGTATTTCATTTAAATGTAATGGGTAAGAGGGTATGAGAGAGAATGCTGAGCTATGAAGTAAAATGGTAAAGTAAAAAGTTTGTCAGATAGTATTACAAAAGCCTGAATATTGCAAGAGCTCCGGAGTAAAAACAGTCAGGGAAAACCCTATGTATGATAACATTGTGAGAGCGTTAGACTGCATTGTGACGCGTCGTTATTTAATTTACATTCTTTATTCATATTTTTCATAAAAAACACAGGTAATGAGCCGGATTGGGTTAAAATTCTCACTTACAGCTTTGTAGAAGTCTGAGTCAACAGTATCACACAGTACTTCAAGACGTATTAGTACAAACGATTTCTTGAGCCTGCACCGTTTCAGGCTCTGTTCTGGATACGGCGGTAGAAACTCATTCTTTTTTGTTGTTTATTTTATCATTATTTACTAATCTCTTTTCTAACTTACAGGTAGCGGATTTCTTTGCCGGCCAAATTCGGAAATGTACTGTTGATTATTACTTATACATTTTCTCATGTTGTGACAGTTCTATTGGTTCTCATTTTAAAGTGAGCCAAAAGCTAAGAACATTCTCACTTATAATTTCCAAAGAGTATTATGCAGGCACGCAAACTCATTTTAGTTGTATTTCATTTAATGTAATGGGTAAGAGGGTATGAGAGAGAATGGAAAGTGCTGAGCTATGAAGTAAAATAATAAAGTAAAAAGTTTGTCAGATAGTATTACAAAAGAAACTCATTCTTTTTTGTTTGTTTATTTTATCATTATTTACTTATCTCTCTTCTAATTTAAAGGTAGTGGATCTCTTTGCAGCCCAAATTCGAAAATGCCTAGAGACAGCTAGTAACCAAATATGCTACTATAATTTAATAAATAAGAAATAACCATTCCAGTATGTATCTTAGTGTGCACAGTAAGACAGATCAAATCAAATAGGAAAACATCTGAGCACTAAGCCTGAGGTCTGAATTTGCACTCAACTTCTTCCAATGGCTAACGGATGTTTAATTTTTGAATTTCACTGACCTCCAAATTTCACAAAGAAAACCTTCTTAGCATGATGGTTAATATGACATTTCAATTCAATTCAATTCAATTCAATTCAATTCAATCAAATACACAACAATGACCAAGGCACAGGCACAGGTACTCAGATGAGCTCCTCATATTCTTTGGTCATTTAGTGGTGATATCATCATCATCTCTACATTCAACGTTATCAACCTTCTAAATAAAGTTCCTGGATTCTGCTGGACAACTCTCGGGAAATTTTATGCAGAGGAACTCATGGTTGCAGGAAATTTGTCTGTTCAACATTTTATACTGACCGACATGACCAGCAAGTGTAGCCATCATTCATTCTACACTGCCCTGTCAAGTTCACTGAACTGCGAGGTCCATTGTTCATCACAATAGTGACCTGCCTGTCATGATGAGTCTCTTCAAGTTGGTTGCTTTTGTAGTCTTTGTGTTGACATGCCACTCAACAGCCCTTGCCTGTGCACAGTGCTTCAACAATACTGCACATAGTGCCAATGCACTGCATTACCAATATGGCAGACATTTTGGCCACAGAGTGCAGTATTATACAAACTCCAGTGCCACTTTCCAGCTACGTTCCATCAGGACCGAAAAGCCACCACTCCTGCCTGGACATCACTGTGTTTCATGTCCCCTTTCCCCGCTGTTATCTGGGGATGTAGAGACCAACCCTGGACCAGATGGACAGGAAAATAGTACACATCCGAACCATCATGCCAAAGGTATGTCATGTTGCCTTCTAAATGCGAGGAGTTTGCGAAATAAAATTCCTGAACTGGAGGTGTTTATCAACACATCTAGACCTGACATTTTCTGTATTACGGAAACATGGCTGGATAGTGATGTTGTGGACTCTACACTTGGAATCCCAGATGACTACTTGATTTTACGCCGTGATCGGCTAGGTCAGCGAGGTGGTGGCGTCCTGATAGCAATTCACCAGAGATTTAACCCTGCTCCTGTTCCCATTGATGATAACAGCATCGAAATTGTATGGGCATCTTTTAGCGCCATCAGCTCTTCTTGGTTGATAGGGGTGCTGTACAGACCTCCAAGCAGCTCATCTTCTTTCTGGAATCATTTACAGAGTCAGCTAGACTTCCTGAATGTGAATGGTTATGATGGATGTTTGCTTCTTGGTGATTTCAATGTCGACATGTCTGCCAACGCCAATTCCCCCAATCGCAATCTTCTCTTAGAAGTGATGAATGACTCTGGGTTTGTTCAAACTGTGTCATCTACCACACGCCCAGCACCTGGTGATGAATCATGTGGTACAACCATAGATCTTGTATTCACCAATTGTGAAAATGCCATCATGAGTGTAGACACCATACCAAATCCTGTTACCTCTGATCATCATGCTGTTCATGTCCGCTTTCGCTCTATAAGGCCAGCACCATTACCGTCTGTGTTGCGTTCATTTCTCCAGTTCCATAAAGGAGACTTTGACCACCTTCGCAATCTACTGCGTCTACTACCATGGAACTCCCTCTTAGATGCTTCAGACCCTGGTATATGTTGTGATACATTCACGGATATTTTCCATTCTGCTGTAAAGGACGCGATTCCGTCAGCCACGAAACGCAAATCTCGTTGTTCACCGTGGATCGCATCTGATCTCACAAAACTGATACGAAAGAAGCATATGCTGTTCAGAATTGCTAAGAAAACAAAGAAAACTGTTGACTGGAATAATTATAAGTCTGTCCGTAACAAAGTCAAATCTGAAACTAGAAAAGCTTACTGGGCATATGTTAATAAACTGTTTGTATCTGATGATAACAGACGTACCTTTTTTGCATTTGTACGTAGCCGTAAGCAGTCACCACCCCCTCCTAGGTTTCATCACAATGGCAAATTGATAACAAAGCCCAATGATATAGCTTCTGCATTCAGTTCTTACTTTTCTTCAGTCTTTGCTCATTCCACACCACCTCCTCCTGATGCTCCCCCATGTTCTCTTCCTATTCCAGAACTCTCTCAGGTGTCTGTGTCCAGAGCTGAGGTTTATCGTGCACTTTTACAGCTGCGGAGAAACAAATCTCCGGGACCAGATGGCATTTTGTCTCGCATTCTAACCGAGGTAGCCCTTGAGGTTTCATATCCCATAACCATTCTGTTTAATGCCTCTCTTTCCACAGGAAATGTACCAGCATTGTGGAAGCAGGCACACGTCACTCCCATTTTCAAGCATGGTGATCGCTCCTCAATAACTAACTACCGTCCAGTTGCACTCACATCTGTGTTGTGCAAGATGCTGGAAGGCTTTGTTACCAAGGCCATTCAAGACCACATTGATACATATGGTCTGTTTAACAAGCAGCAACATGGCTTCGCCAAAGGACGGAGTTGTGTAACCCAACTTGTTAACGTTCTTCATTCCTGGCAATCCATCCTTGATAAGCCCCGTCCACCACGTATAGATGCAGTATTTTTGGACATGACTAAGGCATTTGACAAAATGCCCCATCACATTTTGCTTGCCAAGCTTGCAACTAATTTCAATATCCGTGGTTCCCTTTGGAAATGGATTTCTTCATTTCTGACTAACCGTACTCAAAAAGTTCTCTTCCTTGGTCATGCTTCCTCCTGGACTGACGTTTCTTCCGGTGTACCGCAGGGCAGTGTACTAGGTCCTCAATTGTTCAATCTTTTCATTAATGACATATCTTCCTTTGTATCATCACATACTGCATTGTTTGCAGATGACATGGTTTTATTCAGACAGATTGACTCCTCAGAAGATGAAAACCAAGTTCAGGGGGACTTGGAGGCCTTGCTCCATTGGTCTCGTCTGAATGGAATGTCCTTCAATCCTACCAAAAGTAAGGTCATGCACATTACCCGAAAACGCAAGTTTCACTCTCCGATTTATCACCTAGGTGATGTACCACTTAGCTCAGTATCTATGTTTCGGTATCTTGGAGTAGTGATCAGCTCAAACTTAACCTGCAATTCTCATATTTCTTCAGTTGTCTCTCGTGCCAATCGTCTTCTCGGGTTCATCAGAACTATAGCCCGAGGGGCATCTACTAATGCCTTCTTTTCACTGTACAAAGCCTTGGTGTTGCCAATACTCGAGTATGGCATCCCCGCTTGGTTTCCCACAACATCGTCTCAGTCCCTGATGATCGAACGCGTCCAACGGACTGCTACTCGAATAGCACTCAAACAAGTGCGAGGTGAAATGTCTTATGCAGAGCGTCTTGAGGTCCTTCATTGGTCTACCCTGTCCTCGAGGAGAGAATATCTTCTCTGTTCCTTTTCGTTTAAGTGTCTGTCTGGTGTTTGTATTTGTCCCAATCTTGCTGAGAACATAATGATCAATCCACGTCACTCAGAAACCTTAACTTTACGTCACCTTCCTTCTAGAACTCAAGCTTTCTTCTACTCCCCCTCCCGTCTTCTTCCTAGAATATGGAACACACTGCCAGCAGCCGTCAAGGACGCTGCTGTGCTTTCACCTCTTTCCTCTTTTCTAAACTCACTGAAATCAGCCATATTTTCCGTTCATTGAAATCCATTCTTTCACCAATTTCTCTCTACGTTCACATAGATCCTTTCTTTAGTCTTTAAGCATTAATTTTAGCTTGAAGTTCGGCGCATGTGACCGCTGTGGTGCGTAGATGTGTAATGTGTTTTTTTTTGTTTAGCAGTGTGTTACTATGGTAACAGTTTTGTTGTTTTTTTACCAAAAAGCATACAAAAATATTGTGGATTAGGCTCGTTCTCAGTTTTCGAGTATTTGGCTTGAAATTTGGTACATGTGACCGTTACAGTACAAAGATGTGCAAACGTAATTAATCTTTTGGTATTGTTGAATAGTGTGTTTCTGTGATAATTGCCTATTTTAAACAAAGAACTCGGATAAGAGTATTGTGGATTTAGCTAGCTCACTGAGCTTTTGAGCGTGTTTGGGTATTGGTTTGAGATTTGGCACATGTGACCGCTGTAGTACATAAGCACATGCGCAAATTTATTCATTTATACTTTTTCGTCATTGTTGAACAAAGTGTTGCTATGGTATCAGTATGTTTTGGATGAGGATTATACAAAAATTATGTAAAAAAGTTCGGCTACTTCTCTCAGTTTTTTGAGTATTTGGTTTCGGATTTGATATGTGTGATCATTAATATATTACCTTGATGTGAAAGATTTGATTTTTTCTTTTGATTTTTTTTTTGAATTTTTTTTGAATTTTTTTTTTTTTTTTAATTTTTTATTGTTAGGAAATGTGTTTCATGGTAACTCCATATTTTGAATGATAATCATATGATAATGTGATTTCAGTTAAATTTTTTCAGATTTTTGGGCAATTGATTTGAAATTCGGCATATGTGACTGTTATGATATGTGGGTGTGCACAATTCATCATTTGTTCACGTTGAACATTGAGTCGTTGTGGCAACAATATCACAAATTAATTGTTAGCTGAGTTTATATTCTCGGTGTTTGACACATTGAGTGATAGTTTTAGTTTTGATTTGTACACATGTGCTTCATTTTTATTTTTATGCTGACGACAATGTTGATTATGTCCTAAGAGGTTAGAGGCTTAGGGTTGGGGGTCGGGTGGAAATCCAGGAATCTTCGACATTAATGTTGACGTATTTTTTCAGTTTTTGAAATTAATGTATGAATATATTTATAAATGAAGTCATGGGTTGGATGATTATATTGGAATTGTATAGTGTTTTTTTTATGTTTTGAAGTTTGATAAGGATTATGGAGTTAAGGGATGGGGATCAGGGGTTGAGTGATACTTTTTTAATGATTGTTAAATGTTTCTTAGGGGCAACATGTGTGGGTTCACATGCCTACGGGCAATAGTAAATGTATTTACTTTTGTGTGCCCTGACCCTCATGTAGTCTCCATTCATTTCATTTTCACATTGTGTAACGTGTACAGTACAGTGTATCCTTTGTAATGTTCATTCTGGTTTTTGTTTCATGTTTGTGATGTTAATGATATGTATCCTATAGTCTTTACCTGGTCGAATAAATAATAATAATAATAATAATAGTTTATTTCCAATCATCGAAATCAAAAAACATAGTACAAAGTATACATGTGATGAAATATTGTTCAAACGTTTGCATAAGATTCATGTAATATATATACGAGACATATTATAGAACAACATATAACATGTACAATATTTAGGAAAACACTGTATAAATACTTCGTGGGCGAGCGGAAAATAAATTCGATTATGGAAAATAGTGATCCACTAAAAAGCATAGCTTGTCGGACGTGGATCGCTAGACAAATAATGAGTAAATTATATACTATTCTATAACAATATACATGTAATTATTTTGAGATACACCGGTTGGGAAAAAATATAGAATACCAATGCTAGTGCCCGGACACTGCTCACTGAACCACGTGTATACCGGGAAAATATGACAAGGACAACACGTTCGTACACACATTCAATTACCCACACGTATACACTGTAAGACGCGAGACAGTACCGAGAGGAGAGAAGACGGTAACAATACAAGTCTACGAAGAACAAGAGACAGGAAAGGAAGAGGAGAGAAGAAAGAAGAGAAGTCTGCACACAGAACACGCCAAGTGCTGCGACATCAGGACAAGTGAAGGCTCAAGCATATTTGGGGGAATCTTTTAAACTATTATCTAAATTATTCCAAAGTCTGGGTCCGGTATAGAGAAATGTATTTTGGGCATGTGCGGTTCTCATTAATGGAAGATGAAATTCGTCGGATCGTTGCGTGGGATAGTTATGAACATGACTATTTCGATGAAATGAATCATGGAATATTTTAGGTAAAAAGTAACTGTTGTAATTAAACATAAACATTTGACTGATATTGGAGATGTTTGCGAATCGGATGTATACTACCTTTAATATTATTAAATCTAAAATGATTATTTGAAAGTTCGGAAATGCTGGAAATATCCTACCACAAGGAGGCAAAATATAAATGGTTCACATTTACAATTCATTTTGTTTTAAAAATTGTCTTATTTATTTTCGTTTTTGACAAACTCGCATACCAACGGCTGATATACTGTATAGTAAAGTGAATGTTTCATCTTCCAAACAGCATCCAATGGGATGGAAAACTCCAACTGAAAGGTGGACACCGTGACCATACTCGCTAAAGAAAACGCGTAATAGGGGTCGTTTTTTCTCACGGATTAGATGGAAAGTGTGATGTACGAGCGTATATAATCAAAGGGTATCAAAAAGGCCGAAATTTGGGAAAATGGTATATTGTTCAATCATGATGAAGTACTTCTTTAGGGTGCAGGAAACATTTAAGGAATACTTGTTTTTAAGGCCCGAAAAAATCATATGATCATTACTCGTTTAGGGGCCATTTTGAAAGTCCATGTATGAGCATGGTGTCCACCTTTTAATTGTCGCTACCCCTCCCGGGACAGTATCAAAGGACCGTTTTGTTAATTAACGCAATCCCCCCTTCCTTTAAAAATCCTGGCTTCAGGCCTGCTAACGCGGGTATACAATAGAAAAAAATAAAAGTTAAAACAACACCAGGAAAATCACTATTCTCAATTTTGCGGCGCGCTACGCGCGCAGAGTCTCGAACACAATTAAACTTTGCAACTTCCTGGCAAAATGAGTTTTTACTATTTCCTAGATGAAATACCGTAACGCGATTGCATGCAACAGACAAAAATACAAATTTCCTCGAGACTTTAAAACGTCATTAAAACAGTCAAAATTCACAATTTGCGGCGCGCTTCGCGCGCAAATTCTTATACAACTTTTGTAGTTCGGTCGTCCAAAGAATATATATATATATATATATATATATATATATATATATATAATTGTGTGTGTGTGTGTGTGTGTGTGTGTGTGTGTGTGTGTGTGTGTGGGATCATTGGTATTGGTACCGAAGGTCCGTTTTTTTTAGTGACCGCACCCCCCCCCCCCCCCCCTTGAAAAATCCTGGCTACGGGCCTGGGGTTGGGTGAAGGTATAATAGTAGAGCTGCACATCAGTGGAGTATGAGGAAAATTGGGCAAAAGCAGTTCCAAAGTTGTTAATGTTTAAAAGGTGTGTCCAGTTCTGATTGAGGTGAGGATTTACCTTTTAACATTTTGCGAGACATTCTGAAACCACTCTTTGAGATGCCAAAGAGCATGCAATCCTAAGGGGTATCAAAAGTTTATTTGATGAAAATCGGTTTTGAAATGCCTGAGATGTCCCCAAACAAGGTGAAACAAAGAGATCCCCAAATAAAAGGCGTGGCGTGTCGTCCTTTATTATCATCACTTTTTTGGATATCTCAGCCATTTGAAAACCAATTTTCATTAAATAAACATTGAATCCTTCTTAAAATTACATGCTCTTTCATATTCCATAAGAGGTTTCTTATTATCTCACTTAGGAATGTTCAAAATATGAATCCCCACCTCAGCCAGTACTGTACAGTCCCTTTAAAGTTTCGGTAAAGCCATCTCTGGATAAGACAAATACAACAATTTATGATGACATATATGGACTATAACAAAACATATTTATCCCTTTCTATTTTTGAACATAACAAAAGAGCATTTGATTCATGTTTTTGTTTTATTTCTTAAGGGGGAAATAATAGCACACTCAACACATTAATCAGTAACTATAGTGAAAGGAAGCGCACGTTACCGGTACACAAGGTAGGACATTGTGCAAAACTTTACTTGTTATTTTTTTTATGTCGTTACCCTGCTGTGACATCACGAATTATTGTAGTTTTTAAAGCAATAGCGGTATCAAGAGTTTAAACACTGATTCGTTACTTTTGAACGGATTGTCCAATTTTCTTCAAGCTTCACTGATGTGTGTTTAATTTTCTGCTTTCACTCAATTTACGTATTAAAGGGGAAATCCAGTCCAAATATGTTAGTCTGATAAGAAAGAGTAAAGTATTACGAGTTCAACGGTATAAATTTGACCGAAATCAGATGAAAAATAAGGAAGTTAGGACATTTTGAAGTTTCACTATTTTTTTTTTTTTGGGGGGGGGGGGGGGGAAACAGTTCTTGCACAGTCAATATGAATACGCAACGGGCAAAGTGAGCATGTAATTCCCGCACAATTTACCGTATCATGGTTACGTACATAGAATTTAGAAATTTCCTGTTTTTTATTCAAAAGCAATTATGTTCAAGACTCAAATTCTCATATATCTAAATGATCACTTTTCTGAAGTTATTCAACCAGGAATAACGTCATGTTTCAGACTTCAATGACAGAAACATTGAATTTTCGTCTTTTTTTTTTTTGTACACGATCAATGCAAATTTGTGAGGGTATGACATGGTTAGCTCACTCATTTGCATATTCATACCCACTGAACAACAACTGTATTGGAGAAATTATCAAAACTTCAAAATTTCAGAACGTCCTTACTTTTCATCCGATTTCAGTCAAATTTTTACCGTTGAACTCGTAAAATTATAGGCCTATACTCTTTTTTTTTATCAGACTAACTAGACTGGATTTCCTTACCCTTTGTATACGCGACAAGAACAACTCATCACACCCTTGGTAACACAAGCTGATGTAAACTATTATGAATATCGTTTCCGAGGTTTCCACTTCCCCCTGTTTAGGATCGCTTGCTTTTGTTTTTGTTTTTGTTTTTTCTATTCTGAACAATCCCCCCCCCCCCCTTCACTGTCCACATTAAAAAGTTTCAGTGAAACAGCATGCCCCCCCCCCCCCCCCCCGAAAAAAAAAGAAGCACAGATTGGCGATAGAGGGCGACATTCGTTATAATAGCGCTGTCGTACGATCATACGTGTTTCTGTGGGATGGGGAATTCCTTGTGTTGCGTTGATCAATAAGCTGGTGTACGTGTGTAAAAGTATTGTGTACGCCCAATAATCACACGTCACGTAAACGCAATCGAAAGAAGGATTGAGACAGGTCACATTACAGGAGTTGATTCTCACAGGAGTACCGTCATTTTACTTTTGAGGCCAACTCTAGAAGCTGTCCAGAGATAGTATACTAGAATCTCGGCTCTAGTGCTGTACTAAGTCATATTGTCAAAGCTTCGCGGCTCCTACTTCGAGGATATCCTTCGAGAAAGGCAACCGTGTCGTGTGTAGGTAGGTACAATACGATTCGTTGACATTGGTGATTGTGCGTGCCACTTTGTAGTGCTACATACGGTCAGCTACGTCAGCATGGTCAGTAACCGGTTTAACGTCAACGAACATTCTAGTTTCTACAAAATAAGTTTATCTGAATCACCACATTAACGTTAAACAGCCATGTTGATTGTTATCACATTGTCTACTAACAGTTAGATCTAATCATATTCATAATAGAGGTTCATCTAGGGCAATTTAGACCCAAATCCCAACTAGTCTAGTGTGAGTGTTTACAGTGTTTCATTAAATAATTTATAATATCAACTGTTCTTTTCTAACGTTACAAGTACAATACATGTAAAATTACGTCGTTGTCTGTGTGTTATTTTTTTTCAGAATCTCAGTAAATTAGTCCTGTCTAGAAGTCTGTAAATATGCATATGCTGTGTTGTGTTTGTTGCGTGGGATCCCCATTTAGGCTATATAATAAAAAATGATAGGCCTAATAAAAGTGGGCAATATTTGTGTAAGTGTATGTATTAACGTTACACTCTTTTTGCATTCTGCTTACTTATCATGCCAATGTTATTTAACTTTTAAATCCAGGCTTTATCCACCCAAAAACTTACAAAGTATGGTTGGGTGTCCAATGCATCGACACCTTAATGTTTTTCATATCAATTGATATAGAAGGTTTATGTAATCAATGTCACAATTTGCCTGAAATTTTACTCACAATTAAAGAAAATACACTTACTTCACAGGTGCTCATTAAATTTAAAAATGTGATTTGTAGTACACGCTCCAAGATAACTGCTTCATCTTCGAATGTGTGGGTTGTTATTTTAATGCACTCAGTTGCGCCGTAAATTTTGAAACCAGCACCCCTACTCTCCATTACATTGACAATACGTGTGAAATGCATGTGCTTTTTCAATGTGCATTTATAATATATGGTATCATTGTGTTGCTGTTAATCTTGTTTATTATCAGGTTCTTCAGTAATATTATGACATCAAATCCCCAGTGAAGAATGCAAAAACCGCTTTGTGTAGTTTCACGCATGAATGTCCATTCTTATAAGCGCAATGCTATAAATAGAGGGATGTCGCTTTCAATGCACAATGTCGATGTGTTGGACACCTACTATACCTACCAAAGTGTGCATATAGTCTACAACCACAAGCATTCTCTGGAGCTACCGTAAGACAATATGTGACCCTGCACCACAAATACAAACAAACAAAAAGTCGCCAGACATGAATTTTTAGTTAAGACATTTTATATTCTGAAAGAGCAGACTTTAAGCTTTAAAATGATGTATAACTCAAATCAAATGGCCTCTCCTAACCTATTTAAATATTGGAAAGAAAGCACAAACTCAGGAAAAGCGCGAACTGAGAGAAGAGGCTCTGAAGTACAGTGTCTATTCAATCGCTTTTATCTTAACCAAGCCGTGCTGGCTGTGTAATGAATGGGACAAAAAACAGGAAGTAAACCACCAGAGTAACAACAATGAAGGGATTATCAGATTAAATTGAAATTAAGCATGCCTCATAAACACATTCTATTAATAATCAATGCCAACTTCCAAAGCAGTAGCATCATCCTTTTAAAAGTTACTAGAGTTGAAAGTGAAGAGTGTGTTCAAGGTTTTTCAAAAATGAAAAGGGGACTCTAAAGACACACCTAATCACACTATTCTGCCAAAATATTCGATATAAACTTCTAAAAAAACACACTTTCCTGCCCGTGTCATGATCCCAAATTTCAGCATGATGTAAAAGAAGACTCGCTCTTTCAGAAAATAGAAAAAGTCAACATTCGCCAGGTTGACCCATTTCACATATTTTCAGTCCCTCATGCAAAATTAGTGAGTGCGACTTTTTGTTCGTTTTGTGATGCACGGTCACATACCCTCAGACCTGATTAATTGTTAGGCCTATTCAATGATGTTAGATCTCTGTTGTGAATGTTGAAATAACTTTGAAACGTGATGTTTACTTTTCAGGATCAGTATTAAATGTAGACTATAAAGAAATATTGCAGCATTTATATAGCCTAGACCCATGTGTTTGCTGTTTCTAAAACGGCACACCGTGGCCATGACTCACATTCTCTAGTCCTCTACATTTGCACACTATCAACGTTAGATTAATAGAATAAAACTTCACTAACGTTGCTACAAGTACATACTAGTAACAGTTTCATACTGCCACTAGAAACGACTAGTAAAGTAGATCTACAACCTTGTAGTTAGATCTGTACACCTACTTACACTATATACAGTTTGCAGGGGGTTTTTTTCTTCTTCTTCTTCTTCTTCTCCTTCCATTAAAATGCAGGCTTCATGCATGGAGATAAACACACTTTTTGTAATTGTTTAATCTGATGGTATGTTTTATAATTTTGTTATTTTTTGCTATCTCCACATAGTTAATAGTTTGTTTTGTCCCACTACAGTTGTATTACATGCATGTTATTCACACACGTGCAGGTGTAAGAGCGTGAAATTGATCCAAAGATATATTTGTATGAAATTCAATTTTCCTGTTTTGCTTTCCATAGAGTTTATTTTCCATACATGCCCCTTATCATTTCCTCTCACACTCAGCCTTCCAAACATCCCAATTCATTTCCCCTTCCTTGTGCCTATTATACACTTTCCAGTACCTTCTTTACTTCTCGCCCATCTCCACACCACATGACTCTTTTGTTTTGTTCCTATTCATGTTTAAGTTCAGCTCATGATCACCTCATTTTTACTTTCCATTGGTTCTTCCTTTGACCTCAGGTCACACTCTTTTCCTTAGAGCACTTTGATTGGTTTGTGTAGTGACTGTAGTCTATCATTATGCAAATGGAAATAACCTGTGGGTTCTTAATAAAGAATCAGTCTACCACTGGAACTCACTGAGAGAGGACCTCTTTCTTCTGCCTTCCTTTTTGCCCTGAATGTTTGTTGGAGGTTGACTAAGTAGGCCTACTGCCCAGCTCGTGGAGTGTCGAGCGACTAGCTGATGATGATTTTGGACACCAGAATAAGTGTTACAGTACAATACATGCATCTTGCGTATTACAATATTACCCATAGATGGGAGACACACATAATACAGGAAATAAGAGTACACATACTAATGGTTACAGCTCAAATACAGTTTCTCACTGAATGTTTAATGTTTTTCCCATTAATTTCACCTGCTCAGATTTGCCACAGAAGATACTTTCATCATGGACCTGTTCACGGGAAACCGCAAGATAGAGTGGAATGCCTTGTTCCAGTTTTCACAGCTGTAAGTCAAACAATCCAAGTCTTCCCTACAACTTTTCTTTTTAGCTAATGAACACAGTTTATTCAACAAAAAGTCAGTCAGCTCTCAAATCTTTGATCAAGCCTTCTGTAGTTTTTTGTTGTCCTTGATATGTTTTACAGTCTATGACATGTATTCATCATCAAGAATGTTTCCACCTTAGATATGATGTGAAATTTATATACATCTGGTTTAAATCACATGAGATTTGTAATTTATTCATCGTGCAGCTGAGATTGGATGATGTCATAACATTTGAAATGTAGGAGATGAAAGGAATATTCCTAGATTTTGAGTATGAATTGATGATTATCTCCTCGAAGGACTCATTAAACAAGATTTCACTTTATTGTCCCCGCCGAACGAGTTCGAGCAGGGGACTATGAAACGGGCTCCGTACGTGTGTGTGTCCGTGTGTCCGTCCGTCCGTGTGTCCGTCCGTCCGTGTGTCCGTCCGTCCGTGTGTCCGTGTGTGCGTCCGTGTGTGATCAAAATCTTCAATTTGCTACTTCTCTGTCATTTATGAGCCAATTTTGATTCTGTTTGCTTTATATGATAGCACTACATGGGAGCTTTGAAACTTCTACACAGAATTTCAGTCGTGACCTTTGACCTTGACCTTTGACCTATATTGTACATTTTGCTACAAAATGCTACTCCTTCGCCATTTCTAACCCGATTTCGATTCCGTTTGCTTTATGTGATGGCACTAGGTGAGGGCTTCAAAACTGCTACACAGAATTTTGACCTTTGACTTCTTTGACCTTTGACCTTGATTTTTTGACCTATATTGTACATTTTGCTACAAAATGCTACTCCTTCGCCATTTCTAACCCGATTTCGATTCCGTTTGCTTTATGTGATGGCACTAGGTGAGGGCTTCAAAACTTCTACACAGAATTTTGACCTTTGACTTCTTTGACCTTTGACCTTGATTTTTGACCTATATTGTACATTTTGCTACGAAATGCTACTCCTTCGCCATTTTTAACCCGATTTCGATTCCGTTTGCTTTATATGATGGCACTAGTTGAGGGCTTCAAAACTTCTACACAGAATTTTGACCTTTGACTTCTTTGACCTTTGACCTTGATTTTTGACCTATATTGTGCATTTTGCTACAAAATGCTACTCCTGCGCCATTTCTAACCCGATTTCGATTCCGTTTGCTTTATGTGATAGCACTAGGTGAGGGCTTCAAAACTTCTACACAGAATTTTGACCTTTGTCTTCGTTGACCTTTGACCTTGATTTTTGACCTATATTGTACATTGGCTACAAAATGCTACTCCTTCGCCATTTCTAACCCAATTTCGATTCCATTTGCTTTATGTGATGGCACTAGGTGAGGGCTTCAAAACTTCTACACAGAATTTTGACCTTTGACTTCTTTGACCTTTGACCTTGATTTTTTACCTAGATATTGCACATTTTGTTACAAAATGCTACTTCCGGCGGGGACATATGTTACGCACCGCGTAATTTCTACTTTTCCTTGTGTCATTTGATATGGACAGGAGCAAAGATTGCCAGTCCCATTTGAAGCGAGTCTACTCCTGCCTTGCTATGTGCATGATGGCTGCTGCAGCAGGAAGCTATGTGAATGTTGTGCTACAGTTCCTCCAGGTAAGACTAGTGGGCCACATCATAGTCAAACTCTGTCCCTAAGAATTTGTATGCCATCGTTCCCATTAGCCTGTTGGTGGAAAGAAAAAAATTATCTTCCTATTAACAAGGTTCATGAACAAGAATGCTGTTAAACAGCGTCTTTTGAAGTGAGGGCAGCATTTTTAAGTATCTTCATCAGGTATGGCCTTCCTTGAGGGTTCCTGGTACAATAAACACTTTTATAATGGCATTTTTAATGGCATTTATAATGACATGTTTGAATTTCTTGTATGTATGTTATTTTGTAATGCGCGGTAGAGTATATTATTATAGCAGCTGAGCAATATAAATCGTCCTTTATCATTATTATTTTGTTACAGTGAAGTATAAATTCAGGTCCCCAAATTGTTGTACTGGTAAGTGTCTATTGTGCAAAATTCCCTTCAGTTATAGCGATTTAACAAACAAAACAAAACAAAACAAAACTGCCGGTCCCGATGACTGTGTTACAGTTGGAGTCGTCTGTAGACCTACTGGTATATTTCACTGCCAATGTACACAATGTCAGGAGATTCTGGACGGTTAATGAACTTAATTTATATCTCATCTTTTGTCAAAATGGAAGGCGTGATTTGGAAGTGTGTATTGTCAGTATCATACTCTAAAAATGAAGGGATGAAGAATCAGAATGACCACTAGTTATGATTTATGATGATACTCCTTTTAACCAGACAACCTTTGTAAGTTTTGTTTGTGGGACTTAAAGAGTGGAATTAAATACTGGACCAGAATGTTGTGGTAAAGATGAAGTGTACACATATTAAATTGTAGAAACCAATGTGCTATTCCTTGACCAGGTACAGTACATGCCATAGGCATGTGGTAGATCTTAAAGGCATACAATCGTGGCGAGTGGTTTGTTCGGCACGGAGACGAACGCGACACGCTGCCTCCCCCATTCTGTATCAAATGTAGTGACCCTAAATGAGAATAGCACTGGCTCAATGGGTCACAGCGAACAACACGCGCAACTACAAGAGTTCTGTGCGACAAATCTCCTGACCCAAAATGGCTGTCCGAGCGAGCCACGAGAGCTTCCGAATGGACACACACTCTCAGTGCGCATGTGCATGAAGAGAGGCTGAAAGAGCTACGCGTCTTCTGGCCTCTCTCCTGCAATCACCGCAGCTCGCGGTCACAATGTTTGTGTATGATGCGTACACACACATGCGCATACACACACGTGTCTCAGTGGCAGCATTGTCCCACATGTTTATGAATATAGCACCGAGTCTGGCATTGCGCAATTGCATGCACAAACTTCGGTCGTTCAGAGTTTACATACCATTAGGGATGACGATCGTCCGACTTTAAAAGTAAAGCTTGGCCAGTGGTGCTGTTCTGTTATGTGTGTTCCATGAGGTTAATTCTCAATTGATTTCATGACTACAGCTCTGTTGACAAGCAGACTGTTCTATTGCAACAGGTCATACAATTGCTGCTGATTTGCAATTTGCCCTTACTACATCACATAAATACAAGTCATCAATATGGGTACTTATACTAGCATTGTCATTCTGGTTTTAAATATGTAATGCATCATTCAGTATTACATGAGATCGTGCTCTGCATGGTCCTTGAAAATGAAAGTGGTATATGTTTGATGTTTTTCTTATCCCCCCCCCCCTTACCTCAACAGAGTCAATTCCTGACCGCCATCGCCACATTTGGTCTCCTCCTGTGGCTGCGTGCGACCCCGCAGACTCCCGACAACAACGGCAAGCGCCTGTCCATCCTCCTCGGCTTCGCCTTCTGCATGGGTGAGTTTTGTGTGCTGCGCTCGCTGGAAGAAAGCCGCACAGTGACACTTGACTGACAGTACCTAGCTCAATCATATCCATTTGCTCCCGCAGAGTTTGTACAGTGTAAATGCCGTGCTTGTGCTGCACTGAGGCAATAGTTCTTAAAATCAATATTAAAAAGCATCATGACTTGAAGTGTTCACACTATTTTTCTCAGTCAGTCTGTTCCTATATATCATTATTTCTGTGATTGTTATTTACACCTTCCTATAGCCCATATATCAGTCAGAACACCTGTAGTGATTTCCAAGGGAAATCTGCTCCAGTTCACTGGCATACTGTGCAGATAGATATCATTTGGTTTCTGAAGTCATGTGTCCACATTATGTTGCTAGATGATTGTGTTGTTTGTATTTAGGCTAAAAAAAAAAATTGTTGCATTGGCGTAACCCGCCCGCCCCCAAAACTTCCGCCGACCCCATGTTTTTTTATTATTTTTTTTTGCTATCGATATCAAATATCTTGTTGATTGCGATCGCGATCGCACAAACCCGGAAGTGGAAACAGCTCTGGGGATATCGGATGTACGAGGGAGTGATCTACATGTAGCGCCTCGCATAAGCCTTCCTTGATCAGTACGTCATCTGTTTCCAACACGGACGCGTACTCTAACAAGATTTACTCAGTGTATACGTAGCATTCAGACTGCAATGTATTGTGCACAGTTTTGCCATAGGTTTCTTGTGTGGAGAACTTACACGAATCTGTATATGTGGGACTGTAATAGAGATCGCCATGTGCGATGAAAAGATCGTACATAAAGGTCAATTTGCATCTATCTTATCTAAGTCAAAATAGTAAAATATGAAGTGAAAACATTCAGGATAGGGATTTCAACATCTTTAAATTCTGTGAAGGGGTATAATTCCAGTAATATCGGTCTCATAAATGATTTGTAGAATAGATGAACACAGCACATTCGGTGCAGCAGTTGTAACTGTTTACTGAGCTGAGCACGAGTTTTACACGTAAAATGCAGACCCTGTAGAAAAAAAAAAAAAAAAAAAAAAAAAAAAAATCCGCCCGACTGACCCTATTTGAAAATCTCATGTTACGTCAATGCAACAATTTTTTTTTTTTTTGCCTTATGAAGACTTTGCTGTCCGGGAGGCACACCTGCAAGCTTAAAGGACAGGTTCACCTTCATAGACATGTGGGTTGAGTGAATGCAGCAATATTAGTAGAACACATCAGTGAAAGTTTGGAGAAAATCCGACAATCTGTTCAAAAGTTATGAATTTTAAAGTATCTGCGTAGTCACTGCTGGATGAGAAGACTACTATAGTGTATGATGTCATATGCATGCAGCCATATACACGTTTGTAAAGAAAATAAAATCAGAATTTCACAAAACTTTACTTTTTTAATTCAAGTGCACATTTCTTCGACTTGTTACTGACATATGTTAAGGGTAATATCATTCCCCCTGCCTTCTGAAAGAGAGAAGTCAAGTGTTCTTTTGTTTTGTGAGAAAAGTGAGAATATGTTGAAATTTCTTTATTCTTTCTTTATATCGTTGTACTCATGTGACATCACAAGCTATAATAGTAGTCTTCTCATCCAGCCTTGAGTGAGCAGAAACTTCAAAAATGCATAACTTTTGAACGGATTGTCCGATTTTCCTCAAACTCTCAATGAAGTGCTCTACTAATATTGCTGCATTCACTCAACCCACATGTCTATGAAGGTGAACTTGTCCTTTAAACAAAAGAGTAACATGACAGATTTGTAGTTCAGGGAGACCCTATTATAACAAGGTTGCCAGAACCAATGCTTTCACCTTGTTCTAACCGGTATCTTGTTGTAAATGTACTAATCATAAAAAAAAGACTAAAATAGAAAGTTGTGACGGCCAAAATCACCTCCTTAACCCATTGAGGATGGACTGATTTTGCTACAACACGCATTTCCCATAGACACTTGCCCGAGTATACTCGGGATTCGTCTTCAACGGGTTAACCTATTGAAGGCTAATTACGAGTGTACCGGTACTCGTGGAGGTGCATATGGTGAAACATTTGTTAAAGCAAAGTTGGCTCATCCTCAACAGGTGAAAAGCAGCATCTCGTCATAATGGAGTTCATTCTAATGAGCTTTTCCTTTGCATTGTAGTTGTATACCATGTATTTCAACTTGTTTTGGTGCTTGTTTGCAGGAATCAGTATGGGACCTCTCCTCTCAGTGGTGGCCGATATTGACCCAGCGTAAGTTATCATGTTATCGATGTGAACATGGTCATCAAGGTCAAATTGTTTCCACTTTAAACGCTGTGTCAACATGATATATTACTCATGTGATGATTATTTAATATCATTATAAATGAGGCCACAGTGGTGCTTTAGTTGTACAAAACATACCCACCATAATGCCAGTACATCAATATTCATTGATCTTACATAATTTTTTTGATCAACCGGGTTCTTCCCAAAGCCAGGGGACAAGAACATACCACATAATTTGATTGGCATACGTGTAAATACAAGCGAGTGCTGTTGAGGGTAAAGAGGATAATGATAAAGAAGAATCAGAAGATTTATTTTGATAAGGTTTCTCCACCAGCAGTAGATTATGTGTTCTGCAGTGAAACATTTGCTTACAATGAACCCTTATAGCAAAACCTGCAGAGACATGTACATCTATTCTGTATGTTGCTTTACTTCACAGAATAGATAATGCGAGCATTACAAATACGCTCAATTTTGATGTACCAAGCTCATTGTGTGAATGTATCATCAACCTACAGTGTAGTCATTGTCCCAAGTAAGAAATGGTTTCTATCTTTGGTATCAAAGATTCACTGCAAGTAATCTATATTGATTGTCCAGTTTTCACTGTTATGTACAGTATAAATAACAAATATTCATGTACGTATATGTGGAGATATGTATTCAAACAAACATTCATCTACAGTCAACTTCGGATACCTCGACGTCGGATAAGCCGAATATCACTTACCTCGGGGGCAAAATGAAAGTCCCGATTGTTCCTATGGAGTTTCCATGTATTAAAATTCGCGTAGCTCGAAGAAAATAACTTGAAGTTTCGGTTACCTCGAAGTGAAATCTACTGTCCCGATTTTATTTAACTTATTGTTTTTCCCAGCATGTAGCTCGAATCGAAATTGCAAACATCACTCAAGCGCGCATGGACAGCGAAGAAGACATGTCAAAAATCTTTTCACACTCGACTGTAAATATTCCCGACCAGAACAATCGCGCGCCCAAAGAAATACCCGGTACACAGCTGACAAGAAAAATCCCCAACACCCACCTACATACGTACACGGTATGCACACAGCACCCTTGCCAATGGAGTGTAATACGATAGCACTACGCTCTGCCCCATCATCTTCTTTTCTTTAACCACTGTGTTTTAATTCTTGATGGTGATAGTCATACCGTGCGCGTAGATTTCTTAACCGTCATGGCGCGCCTGCGTAGGTGTTGACAGTTATAATCATTTATCTTTGGCATTAATCACGGTCCACTGTCCAAACATCAATATCCTGCGTAGTGCCTTTTAAAAATTTTGTTTTTTTGCCTTTCACGGAGTATGTTTCATGTATTCTTCCCCGAGAACGCAAGCACTGATTTTTTTTTTCAGCAATGCGATTATGAAAATATTGTGGAATATGATGTGGAAGTATAGGCCGAGCATAATAAAGAATAGAATAGATAGGGCTCCACACTAACTTTTATCGGGCCACCAGTATCACTGATTTTTATTTTTTGGTGGTCGAATTTACTCGAAATTAAAATCTGGCGACACACCCACAAAAAAAAATGGAGAAAAAACATTAAAAAAACTAAATCGGTCCTACTAAACAAAGAAAAACGAATATTAAATATTATTAAAGTGATACAGATGCCCATGTCTAAAAAAAAAATGAATAGAAAATCCAATCATCTTATTCTGTGTTTTAAGATTTAGCAAATAGGCGTATAGATTATTATAAAAGTGATGCCTATATATATTTAGGAGGTCAAATGAAATGAAAACGTGGGAGCATTTGCCGACATTTGTTAGCATCCGACATTTGTTTTAGCATTGTAAAGAGCCGAAAGTTACCGTTATTCATTTCTTATTGTAAAAGCAATCATGCGACATTTATTAGTCTGTTAGCACCTTATACGGAGCCAAATATTATCGTTAATCATTTTTAAATGTAAAAGCAAACAACCGACTTTCATTTTAGCATCTTACGGAGCTGAATGCTATCCTTATCCATTTCCAAACGTGAAAGCAAACATCCGCTATTTGTTTCAGCATCTACTAGTAACTAAGCGGATTAATACCATTAATTATTTTCAAATGTAAAAGCAACAATCTGTCATTTATTTTGCATTGTACGAAGCAGAATATTACCGTTATTCATTTCAAACATACGACATTTATTTTATCATCGTACGGAGCCGAATGTTACTGCTGTCCACTTCCAAAAGTGAAATGAATCATCTGGCAATAATTTTATCATCGTATACGGAGCCAAATGTTACTTTTTTTCATTTTTGAACGTCGAAGCTGACAGACGTTTATTTTTCCATCAAACGTAGCTGAATGTTACTGTTATTCATTTCGAAATGTAATAGCAAATATCCAATATTTTTTTAGCATCATAATATGGGGCAGAATGTTACTGTTATTCACTTCCAAACATGCCAAACATAAAAGCAATCATTCGAGATGTATTTTAGCATCTTCCGGAGCTGAATGTTATTGCCATTTACTTTCGAACGTAAAAGCAAACATCCAGCATTTATTTTATCATCGTAAGGAGTTGAATGTAATTGTTACTCATTTCCGAACGTCAAAGCAAGCATCTACCATTAATTTTACCATTGAACGCAGCTGAATGTTACTGTTATTCATTTCGAAATTTAAAAGCAAACACCAGACAGTTATTTCAGCATCGTATGGAGCAGAATATTACCGCAACTTCCGAACATAAAAGCGATCATCTGACATTTATTTTAGCATCTTCCGGAGCCGAATGTTATTGCTATTTCCTTTCGAAAGTATAAGGAAACATCCGACACTTATCTACCCATCGTACGGAGTTGAATATTGTTTTTCATTTCCGAACGTCAAAGCAAATATTCGACATTTATTTCAGCGTCTTCCGAAGCCGAATGTTATCCTTATTCATTTCCGAACGCAAAATCAAATATCTGACATTAGTTTTAGCACCATACGGAGCTGAGTCTTATCGTTTTTCATTTCCAAAAGTATGAGCAAACATCCGACATTTATTTTAGCATCTTACGGAGCCGATTGTTACCGCTGTTCATTTTCAAAAGTAAAGGCAAACATCCCACTTTTTTTGGTGGCGCGATAGGGCCACCAAAATCTTCATTTCTGAAATTTTGATTTCAATTCCGATTTTCATTCAATTCATTCATATAAAAGTCGATTCAATTCCAATTGACAAGCATGCAAACAATCGGTAGGCACTATAACAGATACCATGTTGAACATCGATAAACGTCGGGTAAGTCGAAGAAAATTTGACGTACGTACGCGTACCTCGAATTTCGCATACCTCGAATTTCACGTACCTCGAACCACTTTCTTCAGTCCCGACGAATTCGAGGTATCCGAAGTTGACTGTATATGTAGCCACCTGATGTTATTGGATATATGTGTCTGTCTCTGTGTGTACAGTACAGTGTGCTCCCATTATAACGTACATGGTTATGATTTCTTTTTTGTCACAATGAAGTAGACCTTCAGATCCAAAAATTATATCTATTATTTGTCTATACTTAATTTGTCCAGCTGTAAAAAAACTTTGATATAATAAAAAAGAACTGCTTGTCCTGAGGACTTTGTTAAAACAGGAGTTGCCAGTACATGTTAACGTTTCCTGCTATTCTTGTATACTAGGATCATCACAACGGCCTTCATGGCTACCACAGTGGTGTTTGTTTGCTTCTCTCTGGCTGCCTTGATGTCACAGCAGCGGACTATGCTCTTCTTGGGAGGTAAGTGAACACATTAACCCATTAGTATCTGAACCATCCAAAACCACCCTTCCGCTCTTTTTTAGTTTTATACTTTACCACTTTTATTGCTTTCATATAGAATATATGATTACGTAATTTGAAAGAGGTCTAAGGTCAATTAATCTCACATATTTGTCAGTACAATGACCCCCCTCCCCCCCCCCCCCCAAAAAAAGGAAAGAAAAAAAAAGGAGTGTGACTGATAGACAGCAATGACAAACTTATTTGACGGAGAAACAGTTGGTGTCTACAAGGAGATCATTCTTATATTAATAGTAATAGTACACTTTACTGACAAAAGACACTAAGGTATTGATGTGGAATATGTTTATCTTGTCTATCAAATGATATTCATATATTTTACAAGGGCATAATAGCAAGTTTCTTTTCAGTTCCCACCAAACTCGTAAGATTCACATAGCGCCCTCTGTAAGGACTAGAATAATTAGCACCATTAGCTTAAAACTAAAAGTACAGTGTAGAAGATGGTTGTGAGATTGTGTGAACTGCAAAAATTATGGTAAGTCCACTGAACTGGGGGGCATTTCATGAAGCATCGTGTCCGACAAATTTGTCGGACTTAGCCAATCAGATGCAAGGATTTCAGTAGCTTTTAACAGTTTGTCAGACGAAATATCTGACAAAACGCTTCATGAAATGCCCCCCAGAGCTGGATACTTGGACCCTTTGGTCAGGCTGGACCAACATTCAGGGCATAGTTTAGTTCCATATAGGAGCGTGGATGGCCACCGGAATGACCCTGTCAAAGCAATCTGCTTGTTAAGTGCAGTTTATCCTGATTGTTGTTTTCTTTTTAAATACTAACCTAGGTCCCCTGATGTCTGGACTCTCCATCATGAATTCATGTTCTTTGTTTGTTTGTTTGTTTTTCTTTTTCAACATTCATCCAGGTCCCCTGATGTCTGGTCTGTCCATCATGTTCTTTATGAGCCTCATCAACATCTTCTTTGGCTCTACTAGGATCCTTCAGGTAAAACACAGTACCAGTATAAACCAGTCTGTGGTTCCCCTGTGCACATGAGTAGAAAAAGGTCATATGTACTAAGAGGCATGATGGCTCTTTAATGCAGTGAGATAGCATCTGTGGGTGTGTTCGAGCGCTCTAAAGCGAACCAAAGCATACCGTACCGAAGTGTGCCAGATATGAAGCATATGAAAGCTCTGTTGAGAAAGCGTACCTCATGAGTTATTTTTAGAAAAGGTTACGCATTTTAATAGCAAGAATGTCATTCACCTGGCGCTTGAACTACTTACAGCTATCCCGAACAAAGAGAATGATGTCTTTGCATTGTGACGTATGCGTATGATACACGCATGCTTTACAGCAAACTTTTGGGACGCTTTAGGTATGCTTTTGAAGCACATCGGGAAGTGGTCCACTTTTGGCTCGGTACAGTACAGTACTGTACACTTAAGGAGCGTTCGAGCGCTCCTCTGGTGCGGGTACGGTATGGTACGGTTCGCTTTAGGAGAGCACTCGAACAAACCCTGTGATATAATGATTATTCATGTAATTCTTACAAATAATGCTTGCCGGTTTATCCACCATCTATGAGCAACGATGTGTTTGTTAAAGACAGCCCATCCCTTTTGCATGCAAATTTTTGAAGAATTGGTGAGAACACTTAGGTATTGAAGAAAACACTATTTTGAAACCTCCTGTAAATTTTGAACTCAAGAGGGTCTTTATTTGTTTAGTTAAATTGACTGTTAAGATTTGAATAATTTTTGCGAACTTCGCAAAAATTAAAAATCTAAATACTAGTCTAGTTTTACAGACCTGTGTGATGCACTTAGTTGTACATGTAGTTCATGTTGTAAGTGGTGTGTTGTTATTTGCCATTGATAACAAAGTAAGAGAAGCTAGTGAATTCTTCTTTTCTGACAGCTTTAACATGCATATCTGTTGTTCGAAGTATAAGTATCATATTACAACCACAGGAGGATTAATGTATGCAGCTGTGCCTAGTACACAGAATACGTTACGGTGAGCGTTTGGTGCACTATTTGAATTTTAACGGCTAACAACCTTCAAATATCACAGAAATGTTAAAGATTTACAATAGTCTTGTCATTCTGGTAGAATATATCATGTTCTGTGCAATTTGGGAAGGAATGCAAAAGGGAAGGGCCATCTTTAAAGTCTAGTTTTTGGCAATATTTATAGATGAAGTTTGTTACTCCATTGAATTTACTGCACTGAAATCAATGCTTCCTAAATGCTAAATGATGTGCCATTCTGGTAACAAGGTCAACACATGCTCATTCTTTGTTTGAATGTGAATTACTTTGATAGTTACGCCAGGCAAGCTGTCACATTGTGTCGCATTAAAAATAATTGAAGTGCCTAAGCAATTGAGAAAAAGGAAGGTCATTTATACAAATGTACACATGAGCTACTTACATGCTGCCTTATTACTGATCATTTGTAAATTGAAAACTGATGTATGGTGATTTAACTCTTTGCATTTTATGCTGAGCTCAAAACCAACTGACAGACCAAGTATCCACCATGGTATGTGTTTATTCCGGCTTCTTCCAAATTACCTCCATCTTGCCCTGGATAAGGTAAAAGCATAGTGAAGAGTGCAAAAGTCTAATATTGTCCCTTAGGGCCCGCTCCCACTGGCATTTAGGAAGATATGCGTATGAAATGCACACAAAATTGGTTTATATTCGCTAAACATCTGCAACCAAAATTTTGTGCAACTCAAGAATCCTGGCAACTGAAAACGTGCCTCTGCAGATAATTGCGGACCTGTGCAGATTTCTGCTGACTCATACAAGCATGTTTCGCAAATATTGCAGATGTTTAGCGAATATAAGCCAATTTTGTGCACAATTCATACGCAACCCTTCCTAAACGCTAATGGAACCGGGCTCTAAGTTTGAGTATGGTTTCGAAATCTTCTTGGTCTTATCTCCTGTCCTCTTCTAATTTTTCCAGATGGCTCTGTACATGGGCGTGGTCATCTTCAGTGGTTTCATCCTCTTCGACACTCAGCTCATTGTCGAGAAGCATAGCCATGGCGACGATGACTTCATCTGGTGAGTGTCAGCAATACCAGCAATAGCTCAGCAAGTATTCATGAAGAGATAAGTGCCACTTTAAAACATTTTAAGTAAGTCCATCATCAGATAGAGCAAAATGAAACCTTACCTGAGATGCGTTACTTGTTACATAACAAGGAATCTTCTTGAAGTTATGAAAGAACAAAAACACATACACGTATTTTCTTATTATTTTCTTTGTTTTTAGCAGCTTTAATCGCAAATATCTCAAGTGAGCAGTAATGGAGTTAACTCGCTTTGCGATCAACCTCTTCACATGTCTTCAAATACAGTGGAAACTCGATATAACGAGATGGTCGGGACCGAGTCGTTTTCCTCGTTATAGCCGATATCTCGTTATATCAGTAGGCATAAAAGAAAGCATAACATAAAGACATTAATTTGCACATGTGGGACTACCCATCATCTTTCCGTCAATACTGATAACTTGGTAATGTGTGTGAGGTAATTACTCACCTTTATGGGTAAGAAGATGTTTTTTCGCCAATGAAATCCGATATCAAGAATGTTTTTCTTATTGTAGATGTTTGAATTTGTAAATCTATATAGCTTGCGATTGTGTGAAGATCGTCTGTGGATTGGTGTGTGGTTATGGTATGGGTGTGTTGTGAGTGGAAAGCTTGAATATGGTATGCACAATGCTGTGTGAATCACTGACAAAAAGTTTCATGAAACGGTCCTGAAAGATCCCTTACGTGGAGAATCTCACAATTATGGAATCTCTCATTGGTCTCTATTTTATGGGGTTCACTTGCAAAAACTAAGAAGTTTTAAATTGAGCAGGTTTACTGTACTCAAAGATTACCTGTTGCCTGTTGTCTTGGATGAAATGTTTTCTGACTGCTTCAAGTACTGAGGAAGTCCATTGTGAGTTGTACTGATTACATACTCAGTAGCGTGGGGAAAGAGGGGTGGCTTGATTGAATCGAAATTTGTTCACTGCCCACAGGGGAACATTGATAGATGTATGAGCAGCATAGGCCTGCTAGAATAGAATTGCCCATCAGCAGATATGTGCATCGAAGCATACGCTCATCGGTAATATGTGATTCCCGTCGAAATTCTTCAGATGTGTGTGTACTTACATAGAGATCAGTGAGTAAGCTGCACTCAATTCATTACGGGATTCCCCCCAAAAATCCCAAGTCAGGCCAGCCGTCCCATTGCATGGTGTTACTACAATACTTGGTCTTTAATAGGCCATGTCTACTATTGCAGAAGAGAATGCGGATTGGGCTGGTGCCTCTTTATTGACTGATTTGGGTTCGTTGAGGGCAGCAGACATTTTATGGCACTGGGCGCAGCCATGAGGTGTCTCAGCCGACCCCCCCGGGCAACATGTTTATCGCGCACTTGTAACAAAGGTTCGCGCACTAAGCAAGCATTCGCGCAGTCAATACGAGACGCCCATTGGCTAAAGCAACCATGCATCAGTTTTTCATTCTGCGCGCGTGCTAATGTAGGGAGAGGGGTGGGGAGTGGGAAGGGGGGGTCGGCTGAGACACCGCGTAATGGCGCTGCCCATGCCAAAAATACACATAGCACGTCACAGAATCGGTCAATAAACACAATACCAATCTTTTCCTCAAACTTCACAGGCACTCTGTTGACCTCTTCTTGGACTTCATCAACCTGTTCCGTCACATTCTTGTCATCTTGGCCCAAAACAATGAGGTAAGAACTTCTTCTTTTCTTCTTGTTTTAATAGTTACATTCACACTCAGTTGCCAAACTTGAGGTTTAGGTCGAAAACCTAACTATCAATGATTAGCTCCATTCGTGAATTCACGACGCGGGTCCGAGCGAGCCCCACTCAATGATTACAACGGAAGTGCAGAGTCTTTGCTAGATGACCTCATGCCAATACAAAACAGCCCAGCGAACGAGATGCGAGGTTCACGCTAACTCACAAGCTCGTTGATTATTGTGTCCACACGGAGAGAAACTACTAGTGGAGAACCCCTGTGGCTCGTGGAGAGAGCATAAACCCTAAGATGTCTTGTGGTTCTAATCATCGACTAAACTTTAAGATTGCTAACTTGCAAGTGCATCCACAGGGTGATAAACTACAAGCTAATCATCGAAAGTTAAGTTTTCGACCTAAACTTAAAGTTTAGGAACAGCGTGTGAACCTAACTATAGGTTGTGTATTTTTTTCATTATTATTATTATTATTTCAGCTGATAAAAAACAGGAAGAGCCTACCCTCGATTTGCGACATGATTTAATTAAAATGAGTCACTTGTCATGTTGGCTGACAAGATCTGATTTTTCTACCCTTTCTTTCTGTCCCCAAGGAAAATTTGTTCCCATGGAAACAGTGATATGACAGTAGCATATCATACAAAGCATTCAAAATTGTTACTGATTGTTTCTAAAATTCTTACAGACTGTCCGATAGGCACTTGAAAACAGCTGCTGTAGGCTGACATCCCTGGTAGATTGGCATCAGAATTTGCCTGTAAATGTGTGTAGAAAATTGTGCTGATCAAGCTATTTATGTTTAATAAGTATGAAAGAAGATTGAAATCCTGTTTCTGCCAGACATGATTATGATTATGATTTAGCGTTTTACTAATCATTGTCAGAGAGGTTCATTATTGCTTGATTGTGGATATGTTTTTGTACTTTGAAGGCTGTATCATGAAACATACCAAGTTGTATTTGAGGAGTTTTAGCTTTCACTGGTTGAGCTTTCATAGGTAGGCCGCTTTGTCGGCAAAAAAAAAGAAAAAGAAAGAAAAAATGTATTCAATCTAACTGGGCCTCTGAGAATTTGTAGGAGCCAAAGTGGGTCTCATGTTAAAAAAAAGGTTAAGATGGGTGTAGTAGCTCTACATGCATGTGTGTTATTTACTCTTGCATGTACAGTGTATATGTGCAGTCAAACCTGCCTTAGGGGCCACCTGTCTATAGCAGCCACCTGATGTATGCAGCCATTGAAAACAATTCCCTTCAAGAGATAAGCCATGTTAAAGATCCTATCTTTTGAAGTCACCTGTCAATAGTGGCTACCTTACTCGTCTCCCTTGGGTGGCGGCTATAGACAGCTCTGACTGTACTTGGAGCTGGATACGTGATTGACATTATGTGGCCATGATTACAATAACCCGTGCATGCCTGACTGCCATACAGTATTCATCCATTTTGAGGGGTTAAATTTTTTGTCTTTATTTCCTCTTCCGTCTCACTAGAACAAGAATCGCCGTAACCGCAGGAACTGATTCAATCAGCCACTCAACAAGCATCAAATAGTGTTGATGATGCCATCACGGATTATTCATCATATATGTGATCTTCAATTTCATTTTTATTGTACTTGATCGAATCATATACTTTTCTCAGTCACAAATCTCTGCATAACATTAATTTTGTTGTCGTATTTCTCACGATTAGTGGTCAGTGTGGTTAAGAAATGCTCTGTCATTCAGAATACCACATACATGTTCCTGTAATATGCCTCAATTCAGGAAGTGACCCCCTTCCCCTCCCCACACAGGGTTCACGATATGAAATAAAAACCAATAACATTATTAAACAGTGAACCATCAACAATTTTGACAAAAGCTGCGATAGATTACTGTCCTACAAAAATGAACAAATTGCTGTTTTCATATTAATGCTGTTTTGCTGTTGAGTGCAGATACATGTGTGCATGATAAAGCCTTTGGTTCAAATTCATGAATTCGTATTTGTCAATCAGTTGGAAAAAAAAAGAAAGAAAGAAAGAAAGAAAGAAAGAAAAAAAAAACCTTTGATACCTGTAAGTGCACGGTTGCTGTGTACAATGTCAGTGTGATTTTGTGGCAGTTTCTGAGAGGGTGAAGGAGATGTGTATGCGTTGGGGGGGGGGGGGGGGGGAGGGGAAGATATTACATGGCTTCACATTGAGGAGGCATTTCCTTGCAAGCCTGATAATGCTTCTGCAAAAAGCAGTCACTTTTTGACCTCACAGCTTTGTCCCCCCAGAGCAATATATATCTATATATTCAATATATTCAAATTTCAGTGTGGTTTTTGCTCAGTAAAGTTTCTTTCAAAGTGTTTGTTTGATGTACTCGGATATCTTATTGGGCAAATAGTGATAGGTAGCTCATCCTGATTCTGACCATTCTGGCCAGGCTAATGTCCATCATACATGACAATGATGTTCAGCTGCTAACTTCAATCATTTCCAACACAATGTAGGCTATGATGTACAGATTTTGCAACTGATGTTTTCTTAGCTGAATATGCCGCACGTAAAATGTTTGTGTACGTGTGTTTCAGCAAACCCTGATGTAGTGCAGTGTATGTAGTCAGTAATTGTTTCATGGTGGGGGAAATGTACGTAATATCAATTCAGCTACATGTATGTGTGTATAGTTGTATCATCGACATGTAATCAATGGTATCCAATACAATTCAATTTCTTACCATTTGCCTTGTTTTATAATTCTCCAGATAAGAATTAAAGGGATGGTACAGTATTGGTGGAGATGAGAATTTGGCTTTTAACTTTTTGCGAGATACCAAGAAAACACTTATGATAAATAGTACAGAACATACCATTTTAAGAGGAATTCAAAGTTTATTTGATGAAAATCGGTTTAGAATGACTGAAACATCCTAAAACAAAGTAAAACAAAGCGATTGTAATAAAGTGTGGGTCCCACACTTTATTTGAATCGCTCTTTTTTGTATATCTCAGCCATTTCAAAACCAATTCTCATCAAATAAACGTTGAGTTCCTCTTAAAATTACATGCTCTTTCATATTTCATAAGAGGTTTCTCATTATCTCACCCAAAAAATGTTAGAAACCTAACATTAGGTCTCAACCAAAACTGTATGATCCCTTTAAAGTCAGTATATAATTATATTTGTAGGATGTGGTCAATACTATGAGACTTTGTACTGTGTTACTTGCATGACAACATAATAACATGTAGTTGCTGTGTTTTTCTTTTGTTAGTCTCACATTTTAAATACCTTCAATTTCTCTTTAAATGCTTGAAAATAGAATTGTTCAAAAGGCAACTAAGATGTACTTTGTCAATGGTAAGATCTCTATAAAGTGGATTATGCGTATTTCCAAAGTTCTTCATAGAGAACTCTGTAAGTACATGTAATTACAACATAAATGGGGTGGAATACCAGGAGTTGATTGTAGCGATCTTCATAGATGTTATGGCATTTCAATTAATTTTGTTATGTCATTTTATTCTTTCCCACTTCAAATATGTAACTGCACAGAGTGTGTGCATTGATGGAGAACTTTAAGAGGCATTATTGTGTATCACCAGGCCTTGTCATTGATTTGATAGGTACAAATGTACAGTTACATGCAGGTTGTATCAAGTACTGAACGAGGAGATAAGGTGTGAGAAATTCTTGCTCGAAAAGTCTGAGTGCACTTCAGAAATATTAACAGGAAAATATTCAATTCATAATGTTCATACATGTATTGCAGAATATTGTATGCAGCGTTGTTTTGTGATTAATAGTGAATGGATTGTTAGAGATTCTTTGCTCATTATATATGACTTGGTGGCAGAGTGTAATTGACATCAACTTTTCTTTTCAGACTGTTTATTAAATGCTTAAAGATCTTTTAAAAAGAATCAAACACTTGAGATACAGTGTGATTTTAATTACCGGCATGTGTGGCTTGTTGGCATTTTGAAAGCTGCTGCATAAGTTATGAGTGCAGTGTGTATGTACATTGTATGTTGATTTTGTTTATTGTGATATTGTATATGCATGTAGCTACGTTAGAAAGGAAGTCAATCAGGACATTACATGTGATAATGACTATAACACTAGTTTATTACAATGCACTCCTGTTATCATCAACATGGTTATAACAAAACTCTCATCACAACGAAGTAAAAACTGGGATGCCAAAATTACTACATCTACACATATACACGTATACACTGTATTTACGTGCTGTTTGGCTATAAAAAAAAAAAAAATTGCTGGTCACGAGTTAACCCATATCGGGCCATCTACGGGATATTCCGTGGTTCGTCCGAACACCACAGGGGCCACATACGGAATATCCCGTAGTGAATAAAATGACCATTTATGAGTGACGTCATTCACTTCCGCTGAGTACTATGACTGTACTATTCATTGAATGGCAGTATGTTGTATACCATATTAAAGAGATTGTTTTCCTCTTTCAAATGATATATAACTTGACATGTTTTTTTTTTTTTTTTTTTCATTGCTTTCTAATGAAGAGCGATTGTTTGGAGAGTTGTCTGTTTGTCGGCGTGTGCGCGCGAACGGTGCTGGGCCACTTGGGTGTTTGTGTACACAGGTGTGTTGGCCCGATATGGGTTAATGATAGCTTCATTAGATGACCCAGCATTACAGACTAGCTGGTGTGTGTGTGTGTGTGTGTTTTTGTTTTTGTCCCCGCCGAACTATGAAACGGGCTCCGTACGTGTGTGTGTCCGTCCGTGTGTCCGTCCGTGTGTCCGTCCGTGTGTCCGTGTGTCCGTCCGTGTGTGATCAAAATCTTCAATTTGCTACTTCTCTGTCATTTATAAGCCAATTTTGATTCTGTTTGCTTTATATGATAGCACTACATGGGAGCTTTGAAACTTCTACACAGAATTTCAGTCGTGACCTTTGACCTTGACCTTTGACCTATATTGTACATTTTGCTACAAAATGCTACTCCTTCGCCATTTCTAACCCGATTTCGATTCCGTTTGCTTTATATGATGGCACTAGGTGAGGGCTTCAAAACTTCTACACAGAATTTTGACCTTTGACTTCTTTGACCTTTGACCTTGATTTTTGACCTATATTGTACATTTTGCTACAAAATGCTACTCCTTCGCCATTTCTAACCCGATTTCGATTCCGTTTGCTTTATGTGATGGCACTAGGTGAGGGCTTCAAAACTTCTACACAGAATTTTGACCTTTGCCTTCTTTGACCTTTGACCTTGATTTTTGACCTATATTGTACATTTTGCTACAAAATGCTACTCCTTCGCCATTTCTATCCCGATTTCGATTCCGTTTGCTTTATGTGATGGCACTAGGTGAGGGCTTCAAAACTTCTACACAGAATTTTGACCTTTGCCTTCTTTGACCTTTGACCTTGATTTTTGACCTATATTGTACATTTTGCTACAAAATGCTACTCCTTCGCCATTTCTAACCCGATTTCGATTCCGTTTGCTTTATGTGATGGCACTAGGTGAGGGCTTCAAAACTTCTACACAGAATTTTGACCTTTGCCTTCTTTGACCTTTGACCTTGATTTTTGACCTATATTGTACATTTTGCTACAAAATGCTACTCCTTCGCCATTTCTAACCCAATTTCGATTCCGTTTGCTTTATGTGATGGCACTAGGTGAGGGCTTCAAAACTTCTACACAGAATTTTGACCTTTGCCTTCTTTGACCTTTGACCTTGATTTTTGACCTATATTGTACATTTTGCTACAAAATGCTACTCCTTCGCCATTTCTAACCCGATTTCGATTCCGTTTGCTTTATGTGATGGCACTAGGTGAGGGCTTCAAAACTTCTACACAGAATTTTGACCTTTGCCTTCTTTGACCTTTGACCTTGATTTTTGACCTATATTGTACATTTTGCTACAAAATGCTACTCCTTCGCCATTTCTAACCCGATTTCGATTCCGTTTGCTTTATGTGATGGCACTAGGTGAGGGCTTCAAAACTTTACACAGAATTTTGACCTTTGCCTTCTTTGACCTTTGACCTTGATTTTTGACCTGTTTTGTACATTGGCTATAAAATGCTACTCCTTCGCCATTTCTAACCCGATTTCGATTCCGTTTGCTTTATGTGATGGCACTAGGTGAGGGCTTCAAAACTTTTACACAGAATTTTGACCTTTGACTTCTTTGACCTTTGACCTTGATTTTTTACCTATATTGCACATTTTGCTACAAAATGCTACTTCCGGCGGGGACATATATTACGCACCGCGTAATTTCTACTTTTCCTTGTTGTTATTGCTTTTTTTTTTGTTTTTGTTCTCATTTCTTTGTTTTGATTATGAAACTTAAATAATGTCTACAAAACTGCACTGACAATGTCCAATTGCTAACATAAATGCATATCATAACACAAACATAGACCTATGTATGTGTGTATGTATGTTTGTATGTATGCATGCATGTATGTATGTACACCGATGTATAATGTATACATATATCTAGCGTTCATCTTGGAACTTTCCACGTGTTGGACTTCGAATGTCGTAATTATAAGAAGAAAGAGTCTCAAATACGCCATGGATCCAACGAGAAGTTTTTTATTACAAAATTTTCGGTCTGCCTCAGACCTTCGTCAATGTAAAGACAATGATATATCATTGTCTTTACACTGACGAAGGTCTGAGGCAGACCGAAAATTTTATCATTGTCTTTCTTTATATATATGTATATATATATATATATATATATATATATATATATATATATATGTATATATATATTTGCAAGAACATATATCTTTTGACTGTACTATCATGGTTTTCTTGCGTGTTGATGTGTCTGCTGACAGGTATGGAATTTTCGGCCTATCACTTTTTTTCTTTTGTAGGGCCATTGTTTATTCGTACTTGTGATGAGGGGTATTTTATGGTCTTTTTTTCACGAGGCACGCGAGTGATTGAGAAGGATGCAGATGTCAAAAAAAGGGCAAAACTTGCAGAGAAGTTTTGCTCCGAGCTGAGCTGTGAACCATTTAGATATTTCAGCCATACGTTCTACACAAGACAGAAGTGTCGCATGGTGCGAATTTACCCCCAACCATACACCAAAATGTTCGTTAAGATATCGCTAGACCTGAATGGGATACAGAAAAACCTTCGTAAGAAATTTAACAAGCTTTTGTTTGTTTGTTTGCTTGTTTTGTTTTGTTTTTGGAATTCCCGCCAAAGTAAAACGAACAATTGACAACGCGTCAGAACATCGCCCTTGTGATGATCTTTAGCAGACTGGTTGACACAAATGGACTTTTCTACTTTTAGATTTTGACCAATATTAGCATTCTTCTTAGTAGTTCGCGTGTCCCGTGAGAACAGGCTTTTTTTTCCATTTAGAGCATGGTATAGTGCCTGGAAGCTAGAAAATCAGTTCCATCAGAGCAATCAAAGCAGATCTGCAAATCAGTGAAGTTTTAAACCAATGCAATGCATTCCTTTAAGAATAATTGCTCCTGGAAGGAGCAGTATATATGGCATGATACTGTTATACAGCATTATCCCTCGATTCACTTGACTTCATTTCGATATTATTTTTGACAAACATAAAAAGATACCTTTTATATATCATGACAAAGAGATAAAAAGTGTATAATTTGCGTATGTGCATTCATGTAGATGCAATATGTGTGTGTATGCGTGTGTGTGTGTGTGTGTGTGTGTGTGTGTGTACATGTGACTCTATAGTATGGTCCATAAGAATGAAAACGTGTTTAGTGAACGAGGGAGGATGATTGCTGTGTCTAGTTAATTTACTTACTCTTTCAGGAACATAACAAAATGCGTAAGCAATCTTTCATAATGATAAATCTACCATTTTCCAAATCTGTCGTTGGTTATTGAGTACCTCAAAACCGGGTAATTCTGAAGAGCACCGAGGCAACCAATGCTCATGCAGATGTAATATTTGGGTTTCATGACATTTGCTCCTGCGGAAGTCCCTCCAATGAAATAATATTTCAATGGAGCAACTGCACGCTAAGCCAAACATAAATTCTACCCACAAACATAACCATAATCCTTATCTTCATTAACATAGGGGCCTATAAATCTAAAACCTTGTCACAACCCTTACCCTAAGTCCTTTGGAGAACTGTCGCAGGAGCAAATGTCGTGTCACCAAGATCTTATGCAGATAGTGTCTGATCACGAAATTTTGAAACGAACTAATCAACGCTACTCAAAAGCAAACAGATGTGTAATTTACAAATTCTCCAAGTAGGTGTAAAGTCCGTGTGTGCATTTAACGGTGAGCTCGTGGCGCCTTTGATAATGAAAGGGATTCCTGTGTAGCAGCAGGTATAGGTGGGAAGACGCAACGCAGACGTACAGCTACACATAACATAATACTAGTACCCAGGACATACCACTCGCCGTGTGCGTGCACGCCTTGCATGTGTTTCAGTTCGAACTCTGTGAATGGTTGCGAAGGTTATCTTTTTTTCCCTAGGCCATCGCATAGTATTACAGAAACCTTTGAAATTACATTGAGTTGAATCCCAAATTATTCACGCGTTAAAACATAAAGTGCATCATGAAATGAGAGACCTTTAGGACCAGCCATGCCAGGTATTTAGGGTGGCAATCTCCGATATCACCACAAATGAAATAACTTAATGCGATAGGAGTATAGGCCTACTTGTGTTCCTACGCATTCCTGCAAGCATCGTTCTCTGATGGGAAGATTGATCCGTGGTTTTGTCTACTACACATTATGTCATATCACGTTACGTAACCTATATGTATACAGAGTATTGATAGCCTAGTTAGATGTTACTTGCTCACAGCAGATAAGCAATCGCGTGGGGATCAGGGCAGATACAGCCTTGCCGTGCACAAGAATATCGTAATTAATGCACCAATGAAAACCCCATCATACGCCGGCGCTAGCTGAGATCGTCAAATTATCGAGTGAGGATGGACTGTCTACGATTCCGTCAACGATCGTCGGCTCTCGATGACGTCTCAGAAGGTTCCATCGACTTTGGTACCGTAACAAACCTAGAAGGTAAGTTGTCTCTTTTGCTCTCAATGTCTTCAGTCGAAGACAGCAATGTATACTTCGCGCATAATGTTATGTCACGTGAGTTCAGGCTATTGAGACAGTCATTAGAGGAGAATATAACTACTACTAAATGTCTCTCAGAATCTCAAAATGCAACTAACACCAAAGAAAAGGGACACAATACTGTCTAATTGTAAGGACGAACCCATGATATAAAGACGAGTGGTATATATATCCCTCGTTGTCGATGATAGCGGTCGGAGCTCTCATATTATTTTATATGGGCACAACGTTTCAGTGATGTACTGAAAACCAAATTTATGTTGTCTTGATCCTTGGGCTATGCAGTCTTGATAAGACGGTATACTCCAAAAGCCGCGATAACACTACTACTGATAGGAAGCTTTACACATTTTACCGATCAGCAATGTAAATCTTCAAGAAGCACTGTCCAGTCCAATGGATGAGTTTGGGCCATAGACCAATGTATGCAAATTTTAGGACCTATTATGTTTGTTTGTTTGTTTGTTTCCTTCTGAGTTCTGTAAAGTAATGAGCTATACTTTTCTCCTTTTACTAATTGAAGGGGTCAGTGCAATAGTGCTAACCCACACGATAGCCATTTTGAGATAATCGCTGTTGAATGTTTGGAAAGTCCATACATTGTACATTAAATGAGAAAAGATTTACTAAACGGAGTTGGTTATCATGCATAATCAACTGTTATTTCAAGATGATAAAAGCGTAAAACTATGATAAACTGATGTCAGCATGTGGTGATACGTCTCGAATTAACGTCACACGATGTACACTCTAAAAAGTATAATAATGATATGGACGTTCAATATTGTCAGCTTCTTGAAAATTGCCACCCACACATTGAAGTGGAAATGCGACTGTTCTCTGATAACATTATTGTTGTTGGTTGGTTTTTTTTTTTGACACCCACATTGCATTATGTGATTGATGAGGAATGCACGTCATTAAGTTAAATGTCAGAAGAATTTAATGACCATCAAGTAAGCTAAAGTCTCACCAATGTTGATCATATCGGAAATGATGTGGTGCAATTAATTAGCGTGGCTGCATGTATGAATCCGCATTATACTGAATGCACATGTTATCACCCTCCGGCAGAAACATATCGAATATAATGGCGGGCAATATAACAATCTATTTCGACATCGGCTAATGAGTAATCATTCTGCCTGCCTGCTTGAGTGTCATCACTCTATGTGCCCTGTAACCATGGCAACCATTCAATTATTGCTGCATTTTCTGCGTTATAGAATTGAGATCACAAACAGCACACTTATGGTACATTTTCTTTGATGCAATTAAATAGTCCAAATAAATGGACGACAAGTAGAGATCGGTACCTTTATAAAACGATATATTGAGTAGTTGGTAGATCGAAACAAATGCCATGTGTTAACACGTTGGGTGTTTGATTATTTAAAAAAGGGGTGTAACTTCAGTATTTTATAGTGTTCGAATGACGTAATTGCTTTTGTAGCAACATAAGGCTGATATAGATTCACCTCCGCGTGATAACTGTGTCTATTAGCATCGATGTGTGCGAATACCAACACTCAGCAATCTACCGCCATATTACAATGTATCACTGTAAAGGATAATGTCAAAGTCTTACTAATGGGTTGTACTATCTCGGATAAAGCATGAGGCCGTTTGCGAATTAATGCGATATGGTCATCGCTTGGAGAGTTGGAAAGACTGTACTATTGTCCACCACCAACTGAATCGAACGTAGTTTGCATCTCTTCTCAAAATGAAATGAAAACACAATGTTCATGAAACATGGCTACCGTGCCGTGGAGACTATTGTTCATAATACCTTGATAAAACATGGAAGGACGAACAATGGAATTACCTGACGAAAATGTCACAAGCGCTTTTAGGGCTCAGTCCCCATGCACGAGCAGTCACAATGAAATGATGATAATAATGATGATGCATGATGATGATGGTAATAATAAATAATAATAATAATAATAATAATAATAATAATAATAATAATAAACTCCAAATTTTATTGTCCGAAAATGGAAATTCTTTTTGCCCAATTGATCGTGGGCCCGGCAGTCACTGAGCAGCGCCAGATCGACGTTGCTCTAACCTTTTCAACTGTCGAACGGCAAACAAGGTAGCAGCAACTCCCATCTTTTAACGTCTTTTGGTAGGACGCGGCCGGGGTTCGAACCCACGGCCTCCCGATTGTGAGGCAGCCGCTCTACTTACTGAGCTAACGCATCGGTAATGATATTAATAATGATAATAATAATAATAATAATAATAATAATAATAATAATAATAATAATAATAATAATAATAATAATAATAATAATAATGATAATAATAATAATGATAATAATAATAATAATAATAATAATAATAATAATAATAATAATAATAAGAATCAACATTATCATCTTGATGGTGGTTCCATGTATTTGTATAGCGCACAGGTCCACCTTTCGGTGCTCATGCTGGCGCTTCAAGAAAAATGCATTTACAAAACATGAGAACTGTAAAGGAAATAACAAACTATTCAAGCAAGCAAAAATGAAAGTATATAGACCTGATGAAAGCAATTACTGGTAACTCTTGTCTTTATGTGCAGGGATTTGGTTTGGTAGACATGCATGTGTGCTCGCGTGTGTTTGTGTAGGGCCCATATTGTGCGGGTATTATGAGGGCTCGACATTCGCGGGGCCCGATGGCCCGATGGCCCGATGGGCCGGGACCACCAAAATTTGATGATGGGCCGCGAGATTTCCAATAACGTTATCTTTCAGTGGACCAATATTATTAGGCAACTAGGATTCAAAATCTATTGTTGCTGTTTTTCCATTTATTTCGGGCCAATACATTTTCTCTTTGGGCCACTACAATTTGAAGTTAAAAGAAATCGGTGACCAAAGTGGGCCACCAGGGGATGGTTGTGTCGTGCCACGCACTGTGTATTTGTGTACATCATAATTTATATTCCCAATTACTGTATCATTAGAATCTGCGCCAGTAATATATTCATCATTAGTAATATACAGTGTATACGTGTGTTTCAATGGAGTAAATCCTTGTAGCCCAATGCATGTCAAACAGTGATTCTGCAAAAGCGCCATCTTGAACATAATGATATAGGGCCAAACTTTGACCTAATCCGAAATGTACCCTTATAGTACAATGTATTACGATGAGGCTGTAGTCCGTGTGATATTCACATAATGTGAAACAGTTTGTTGTTTTGGGAAGCGTGTAAACTGTAACATGATTATGCAGGGGTGGATCCAGGAATTCCGTAAAGGAGGGGCGCCTTTACAAAATTAAGGGAGGAGCATGCCCCCTTATTTTTTATTCTTTGTATTTCTTTTAACAAAATTTAAAGGGGGTGCTCCCGTTGGGCCCCGCCTGGATCAGCCACTGCGTATGCGACCATGTGTTCGTATGATTGACTTGTATAATTATAATAGTGTTTTCAGAAGGGGAGGGGTTCGGTAACCCTTGATTGTGACGCTTGGGATGTGTTACCAAGGAGGTATACCTCCTTGGTGTTACCATTTACAGATGCCATATGGTTTGACGAGATGACGGAAAAACGTAAATCTCATATAGACTCTCCACCAAAATCGTATAACATGAAAGTTACGATGCTGTGCAATTACATTACTGCCGGATCATTACTGACATTAAATTTATACATTGAAATAACCTATTTATAGACAGTACGTAATCCGGGTTGATTTAATGTGCGTCTCTCCAGGGACAGGATATTAGAGACAGAATAAAAATTGAAAGTGGTGGGCAGGTTTCCTTATCTTTATGTAGAACCTTCTACAGCAATATAGAAACTTGCTAAATAACTATAGGACTGGTACTTACTGTTTTCGCTAAGGGATCAGTTGCGAGATCCTGATTCGAGTGGGTTGTATGGTTTATGCTCAAGAGGTGGCGCCCTACCGCCTACGTAGTTTTTGTCTTAGTACGGCACCGCACTCGTCTGTCTCAATTGTATTTTCATCTATTTATACTTTTATGTTGCCGGAAACCGGGTGCAAACCTCTTCCCTTGATTGACTTCCAGCAAACAAACATACAAAAACAAACATCTAAAAGAGATCAAACATATAGAATCAGATTAACAAAAGAGAATATGAGACAAGCACAAAGAAAGGGACAAAAGAGATTATTTATGACCCTGCATGATGGCAAACAAATGATCTATCACAATACTCGTAAAGTTTAATCGTGTTCAGAGGTTAGCAATAAAACATTTAACACATTCATTCTTTTCCCACGAAGATGAACTCACATTAAACGACACAGGGCCATGCAGTCGTTATGGGAGCAAAATGCCGTCCACGACGTTATCAATGGACGGATACAGTACAATTTCAGGTTTTAACTTTTTGAGAGATAATATTAGAAACCATTTATGTGAAATTAAAGGGCATACAATTCTAAGAGGAATTCAAAGTTTTTGATGAAAATCTGCTTTGGAATGGCTGAAAAATCTTAAAAATTAAAACAAAGTGGTATTAATAAAAGGTGTGGGTCCTCACTTTGTTTTACTTTGTTTTTGAATGGGGACTTTGGACAATTTTTTTCACAATGTTTTGGTAATGCCGGGGGACTTAGGAAAATGTGTAGCCGCAGTTCTCAAAATCATTCGGCATAATAAGGTTATTGACATTGCCGTTTATATGATTTTGTCATTTAAAGTTCTACATTCTCATCATTACAGTTTCATGTAGACCCAGGTCCTATATATTATATTATGCTTGGATTATTACCTTCCATCTCCAAAAGCTAAATAAGCTATTTAAAGAGGGACGAACAGTTGCGAGTTTTCACAATGAAAGCAACAATAGGCCTAATGCAGTCAAACCTGCCTTCTGCGGCTACCTGCCGTATGCAACCACCAGCTCTCTAAAAAAAAATTGAGTGAAAATATTCACTCTTAAAAGAGTGAATACAAAAAAGAGTGAATTTAGAGTGAAATTGGAGTGAACATGTTCATTTTCACTCATTTTGGAGTGACCTCAGGGATCACTCGAAGATTTTGGAGTGATTCCTGTTTTTAACATTTTCACTCAAAATTCACTCCAATTTCACTCTAAAATCACTCTTTTTTGAGAGAATGAACCCCCCCCCCCGAAAAAAACAACAAAAACGTTACAAGACCCGTTTATAGCGGTCACCTGTCTGTGATATAACGTTCACGTTTTTCATCTTCCTTAGAGTGTTGACCACTATTATTGTTGTTCAGGAGTTCTTTCATTATTACGCGCTGTTCTCTCGAGAAATTTCTGCCTTTATATTAAATAAAACTCTATCATCATCACCATCATCATTACAATCACTGCCAAGTTTATTAGTTAGTAGTCATCTTTTCGTCACTTTATCATCATAACCAAATAACGACGACACCATGAAGAAAGCCACGCACATTGAAACAAAACGATTAACCATGCAGAGATTACAGAAAGGAAAGTTTGAGAGGGAGAAGCAGTTGACATCTCAGATAAATTTCACGAGGAGAAAGAAGAGAGAAACCTGGTTGTGGAGAGGGAACACACGGAAGAGATTGTTTAGATTTAGGTAAATTCGCTTTTAGCCTACTAAAGTATTCATGGGTACTAGTAAATGTTTTGCTATCATTTTGCCAAACTTCTGTCTGGGGATTAGTCTTAACGCATTTTTTTTTTGTAAATCAGATCCACTGCATGAGTTTATTTTGGAAATGAAACAGGCTACGGTTATTGATGAATTTTAAAATGCTCATAAAGACTTGATCATATCAAAATCTTGTCTGTCCAGAGCGGGACCAGAGTTCATGCAAATTTGCTACACTACTTAATGATAGTCGTAGTTTGAAAATGAAAATATCTACGTCTGAATCCAATCTAAACAAGACTATCCGCCCACTACGTGCATGTATCACTATTCGCTAGCCATGCAGGGAAAACTGAGGCGCTCAGGCGAAGCAATTATTGTTTATCGATCGATCCGGCCAGCTAGCTAGGGACGCGTTCGGCTAGGTGGGAGTTGAGTGTATTCGAAGGCTGGCTGTCACCGGTTGAAGGGTGTGAACAACACTCAAGCTCAATTTTCCCGCTGAACATTACAGGGATTTACGGACACTTCGACAGTTTCATATACATTTCTATGCAACATGGGGGACAATCAAGGACAAGGTAAGTTAAAAGAAACGCCAAGTAGTCGACTTTCCCCCTCTTATTCTTGTTAGAGGTGAGGAGTGTCGACAGAGTTTGGGACAGCTCAACGAAACCTGTAGCGGGGCGCGGTCGGCCTGGCGCGCTACCCACGTTCCGATACTCGTTGTGGACACTTCCGCACAAATAGCATCAGATTGGAACAGTTCTGACTCGTTGCGTATCATTATGCAGAATAGGAGTGACTAAGCCCTACCGACGAGGCTTTAGCTACTATCCGGCGTTTGAATGGGGTACACTCCATGCCAAAACGACTTTGCTCAAGTCACTGTGTATAAAATAAAAACCTTGAATGTGGAGATGTCTTATAACTGCAGTCTTGGTAGTCTTGCCCTTGTTGTTTGTCTACAGGTCTGGAAATCCATTTTAATAGTAACATTGATGTACATTGTAAAAAATTTTACTTGTAGTGCAGATAGCGCTGCCACTAGCAATCATAATTAATATTTTAGTAGTTTAGCAGGTTATTTTTTTAAAACTCACAGGGTGAAGTTCTGAGAACAGAATTGGCTGATTTTGCTCGTAGAAGCACGTCAGTTCAGGGTAGGGAAGTCTGCACCATTGGCATTGCATTGGGAGGTTTTGCTTTGAGTCGCTCATTTTTATGCTGTGAGAGTGTAGGGCCTATAGAGTTTACAGTATAGTGTAGATCTATTGTACAACAAGGTTTGCTACACTAGTACAGATAGGGATTTGTAAACTTTGTTCCTTGCAGACATTTGTATTTATATTGATGTACCAGTATGCTTTTTGCTTTAAACAACACATATGGAGGATATTATTATAAGTAAATGGAAATCAGTTGGTCAATCAGCTTTAATAAAGAGATGCAAGCTACATTGTACATAATTGTTAATACAACGAATGATCATGGTATTTACAATGTAGTCGTGGTGTTGAGGAATCTTTAACAATTTAAATGATTTAAATAGGAAATTACAATTCTTCAGCATCGGTAATGATGTTAACTTGCATTCATTTCAAACAAGAATGCAGGGCTTGATGTTGGAGTTGAATGAAACGTAAACACCATTCGTTTGTGTTAGATTCTTGATTTCTTACATGTGAACTTTTTGGGAAGTACTTGCACCACTGTTTTGGAGGAACTACTTATCAGTACTTGTGTGTCTGATTGACTGTCAGCAAAAATGCAGCCGAGGAATTTACTGGGCAGGCAGAACACCAGTAATATACAGCAATCAAACTCTTCTGGTGTAGTGAAGCATGCTGACTTCCAATAATTATTGAATGCATTTATTGGGGTATAGTATCTTATTGTTGCTGTTGTTTTAGTTTTAATGGCATGTATCACTCAAGATTGAGTATCCTGGTGTATCTATACAAGGAGCTTCATGATCTATAGGTAGTCTCTGTACTACCCTAGATAAAAGGAAGGTCGTGTTTTACACTTTCGTGAAAATGCCACAGAGCTGATGAACTCGGTCAGGTGTGTTACTCTTTTGTTGTGGTTGAAGACCATGAAAATGCAAAGGGGATATGGAGGATTAGTAATCCCAAATCACCAGCTTCAAGACATCCTTCACTAATCCCCCCCCCCCCCCCCCCCCCACCAAAGCAAACGAAACATGCTTGTACACCCTTGTAGATCTGTGGGCTTGTTGAACCATTCAAAGGCTATTTTAAAGGGATGGTATACTGGCGTATATGGTGGAGATGAGAATTGCGCTTTTAAATTCTTGTGAGATACCAGGAACCAGTTATGAAATATAATACAGAGCATACTACTCTGAGAGGATTTCAAAGTTGATTAGATGAAAATCGGTTTTGAAATGGCTGAGACATCCAAAAAACAGTAAAACAAAACGATCCTAATAAAGGGTTGGTCCCTGTGGGTCAGATTGCTCTGTTTTGAATATATCAGCCTTTTCAAAACCATTTGTCTATAAAAATGTCATCATATAAACATTAAATCCCTCTGGGAATTATTTGCTCTGTCATATTTCGTAAGAGGTTTTTCATTATTTTACAGTTTACCAAAAATCTTTAATAGAAACTTGAAATTAGATCTGAACCAAAACTATACAATCCCTTTAAAGATGGGATGTTTTTGTTTTGTTTATTTGTTTTACTTTGATAGATAGGCCAGAGCTTGCTTCAGTCTGTAGAGGAATATGATTCACAATCCAGCATTACTTTGCAGTATTATGCAATACTTTCATGTAGTTGTAGTTATGGAGCTGGCCTGTATTTCCTGGGAAGTGAAGTTCATCACATGTGATAAATTGTAGAGTAAGTGGAGGAGTTGATGACATTGATGTTACAAAGTCATCCTAAAGAGTTGTTTACACTTGATCATTATTACATGAAGCATAATACATGCATGTTGTATTGTATACATTTTAGTCATAGTGTTGCTTTGTCAGGCAAAAAAGATATGAACATATTTTGATGTACAATACCTTGTATCTGTTGAGTTTTTTTTTTTAATGCATAAATTGTAAGCTTAAATACACCTACATATTCCATAAACCATGACAAGCTTCATTGTTTCATTGTGGCTATTCCTCTTGTTGAGTGAGTCCAGCCAGTCAAATAAAAAATGTCAAGGTTAAACTCTGGCTGAGACAAAAGTGCACCAGTCTGATATAATATGATAGAGAATACAAAACCACAGAGGCCTGTGGGTGTGCTGAAACTGGTAATTTCCCCTTGAGAATGCTAACAGTTATGAGAATGAAGTGGACCTTTTATCTGGTATAGTCTCATACCAAATTCAAGTTAAGTACACTAGCTCTCATGAAAAGGGTAGAAATTCTAAAATTCTAAAGTTTCCATTAGAATAGGACCTGGAATATGAAAGTGTTTATTCAAAGGAATTTTAAATCTCATGTACTTTTCACTCGCAGAGTTACACTTAAAACTGGTGATATTTTCCCCAACCACATGGTGCATTGTATGCTAAATATAATACATACCTTTGAAATGATCAGTTCATGAACTCATAACCCTAAGCTCTGGTTTGTGCACAGTGAGTGTGGTGGTCAACAGGTGCATTTATCAACTCACTTCTAGTGCAGAATTAGAACTTCAAAAACATAGTTTGGGGCAGTTGGTAAATGCAAAGCTGTTTTGATAACTGGGTTTAATAGAAACAAGTTTCAGAAATACCAGAAAGAGTGTGATCAAAGTGTGATCTCAAACCCGTTTGATCCAGAAATGCATTTCTGTAGAAGCTATAACTGCTGAGTTACAATGTTTAGCAATGAAACAAAGAACTGATTGACATTTTAGTGAAGAGTTATGTGTAGGTTAATGGGATACTTATGATGCCATGACATCATTGCCCCATCTACACGTAATTTGCATATTAGATGTTTGCCACTAATAAACGTCACAGTTGTGTGAAGCATAAATGAAACTTAGCTATTCCATGCCATGTGATATCAGATTTAGTGAACCACCTAGTTTTTTTCTCTTGATTTTGTTCTGTAATATATACCTGTACCCAACCAGTTGAACATATTCACATGTTGTATACACTGTACATGTATACTGTACATTGGTGTATATCATGGCATTGCACTACTGTAGTACAGTGTAGTTGCTACTGTGTAAATTAGTGAAAGGTTCAAGGAGAAAGTTGTCAATGGAGGAAAAAAGTTGAAATAAAATATGAAGGACTCTGGATTGTGGCCTACTCAACAGAATACACTTTATTCATGAGGAAAAAGGTCGAGGGATAGAGTTTCTCAGGCAGGTGAGGGTGAGAGTATTTTGTCTGAAATGTGAGACATGGTACTTAAGTCTGTATACTGCTGTGTAATGAAATGTAGATCTCCAAACATCTTCGGCTGAGAATCAAAACGGCATTATTGCGTTTTATATATATATATTTTTTTTTTTGGGGGGGGGGGAGGGAGGGTATTGAGATATTGGTATCATGTTGTAGAGCTACATCTCATCCACTTATGGTGTAAGTTTTAAATTATTTTCATTTTCAGTAAATGTTAGAAATAAAAATCACAGGGGCACTATTTTATGTGATTTTTTTAGAACAATGCTATAGATATCAACCTACTTGTACTATTTGTACATTTTTGATCAGGTAGACTTGATTGTTTCGTTTTTATTCATGCTCAAATCATAGAATGGGACTGTGTCTCTCTGGTTCTCAGCTAATGGCATGAGAAATGAGCAGCTGATTCAGTCCTTGAGGTGCTAAAAACTAATATTTTGCCCTCTTATAATGTAGTTTGACAGAAGGGGTACATTTGTAGGAATAGTGTGTGTTCACTGAGCCCCAAATCCCTGGAAATCAAATTTGTGTATGACTAGAATACACACACACAAAAAAAAAATCTGTGATAGCCCCTGAAAGTATACATATATTTTGATAAATCAAATCTTTATAATGATTTAGCACTTGTGCTATGTCGCGTTTATAAGTTCTGTTCCGTTTAAAGGACAAGTTCACCTTCATAAACATAAGGATTGAGAGAATGTAGCAATATTAGTAGAACACATCATTGAAAGTTTGAGGAAAATCAGACAATCCGTTCAAAAGTTATGAATTTTTGAAGTTTTTGTGCAGTAACCGCTGGATGAGAAGACTACTCCAGTGTATGAATAACTTAGATGTCACATGCGTACAACAATATAAGGAAAATATAAAGAGAATTTCACAAAATGCCATCTTTTGAAAAAAGTACACATTCCCCTGACTCGTTACCGACAAATGTTATGGGTAATATTATTCCCCCTGCCTTTAGAAAGAGGCATGTCAAGAGCTCTTTTATTATACGAAAAAAGTGAAAATATGTTGAATTTTCTTTTACATTTTCTTTATACTGTTGTACGCATATGACTCACAAGCTGTAGTAGTCTCCTCATCCAGCAGTTCCAACACAAAAATGTTAAAAATGCATAACTTTTGCATCGATTGTCCAATTTTCCTCAAACTTTCACTGATGTGTTCTACTAATATTGTTGCATTCTCTCAATCCTTATGTTTATGAAGGTGAACTTGTCCTTCAAGTGCCAGCACTGATGTGTAGGCTACATACTACGCGTTCTAGCTAGATAAAAAAGTGTACACCTGTACATGTTTTTACGAAAAATATTGAGATTCCATGTCAGTAGCTTAGCTGATCACACACATGCATTGCATTTTGATATATCACTATCGTTCAAGACATATTTGGACAAAGATATTGATAACTGGATCATTTGATTGAAAGAATTAGGTGATCGACTAGTCTATTTCAAGTCGTTTTTGCTTTTGTATACTCTTTACAATCTGCATTTAAACCCAATAAATAAAAATCAGAGTGACAAAAAAATCAAATATTTTGCAGACGGCATGTCTCAAGTATATTCTACAAATCTAGCAAGCATAATATTAAGAGTATTGGTGGACTAAATCCAAAGGTAATTTGAGGTTTAAAAAAAAAAATCAGATGGGTCTCAAAGAGTCCTTTTAGTAGCTGAGGCTTGTCTCTGTCTTGCATGATGCCCTCTGCTTACCGTACTTCTCATGGACTGATTACAGTCAGAGGTCCTGTGATGAAGGCTAAAAGCACGAAGGGTAAGGAAGACTGCAGACTTTAACAATTTCGACAGCTGCATCATTCTATTCTTATTTGAGCAGTTGGTATCCATGATGACTGGTTGATGATAGTAGCGCTAATTAGGGGCCTTTCCAGGGGGTTTGACCGTACCACAGCTCTGAAAGAGGAAACTATAGCATTACTTTTATATCTAAAAGACTTCCATTTGCCAAAACCCAATGTCAAAATCTGAGGTTCTGATCTACATGTGCATGTACCCTGGTACAATATCAAAAGTAATGTACATCTGTAGGTCCTACCATACGTATACACTATGTTTTATTCATCCCCAAAATACTATTAAACATGGCCATGATGAGTGTACTGCCATGCATGTTGAACCTTTTGGATGTTCAGGGGAATAAATAACATGAATTTGCATTGGAATTGGTATTAAATTCGACAATCTCCATTGGCTAATCGAGTATGCACTGACATTTCATGTACATGTACGTTGTTGTCCCTTGTGCTTCTGAGAACACCGAGCCCCACAGTGTTGAATGAAGTGAGGGCATCTTCGAAATAGTGTACTTTGTTCAGGACTCACACAAAAATTTCATTTAGTGGATGAATGTATGAATGTACGAATTTATTAATGAATAAATGAATATAAATGAATATTAAAATGAATAAATGAATATAAAAGCCCCACAGTGTTGTACGAAGTGAGGGCATCTATTTTGCACCTCACACACACACACACAAAAACTTGAATTAGTGGATGAATGCATTCATGAGTGTATGAATATGAATGTACAACTGTATGAATAATTATGAATAAATGAATAAATGAATAATTCATGATAATAAAACCAGCTCCCTCCTTTCTGGTCTTCTCTTTGCAGCGGAGCAGATGCAGCAGAAGTTGCGGCAGGGGACGAGGTTCACCAAGATCTCACCAAACAGCACCAAGAAGCACACACGCACATTTGTGCTCACCGATGATGCCTCCGCTCTCTGTTACACTCCGTCCAAGAAGGCTGCGCACAAGGCGCAAGGTAAGGCATAGATTTTCATGCCCATGTATCTCAGGTTTTAATATGAATTTCTATCATCAAGTGCTGTATGGAAATGAGGACTTGTTCTCTGTAATTATTATTCATTCTTTTATTTTATGGGGGGGGGGCATCAAAGCAGCTTTACGTAGTTTACAATGGGTATTTAGTTAGTCGTCTAAATTCAATTACAAATGTAACACAAAATATTAGAAATTTTATTAGCGCAAAAATAAGCAAAGAAAATGGGATTCCATGAGGATTCGAACCCGGGACTCCCGGATTGTTATCCCTGCGCTCTACCGACTGAGCTATAGAAAGCCCAGGTAGTTCAGTGTTCGTCCCAGAAAAGACAGCACTCGTATGAAAACAAGCAGCGATTGTCGCCTCCCTTGTCTGCGGGACATGCAGTCATCATGCTCTGGGCGTCTATTTGCCTATTCATATGGAGACAGGAAGGCGTGCTTCAAGTACTTACGCATACTTGGGTATGTGGGACAATGCACTTTGACGATTTTGTTTCTATAACACAGGAATCAAGTTTTTAAGTGATATTTGATTATAGCGCTATGATCCCTCAATGACTGTTTTAAAATTATAATTACTGTGCACTATTGCACTTCAGATCTATCTGTTGGTTAATACAAAAAATTATGAACAAATTTTGTAATGCTACCAGAAACACTAGAGGCACACAATTTTGTATACAAAGTAGTAAAAGTTGATCAATGTCTCTTTAATATTGTCTTTAAGGCTCCAGACTCTGATGTGTAACTTAGCATGGAAGTTAACCTAGTATGGACAACTACAACACTGTAGATACCATAGAAGCATCTCTTAGGAATTAGAGGCTCTTTACAGTCCCGCTGTTGAATAGAAAACAAGGGTAAAATTGGACCCTAAATTTGTGACCCATTCAAGCGTGCTTTTAGGAGTGGCATTGTGTGTAGGAGGGGAAGTAGATATCCCATAGCACACATTACAAGAGATTCATCAGATTAACCCAAATTTTGGCAAATGCTTCAAAGTTTATATACCGCTTGGAATGCCTATCTCTCGGCTCACTCAGGCAGAGTTACATGAGGTCGAAAAGCGTGAATTTAAAGTCAGCATATTCACTATTTCATTGAATATAAATACAATACCTTTTGTAATAATATTTAAATCTCTACATACATTGTATGTATAGAAAAAAAAAAAGCTACTATTGAAACAAGTCCTGCTTATCCAACAGTGGAGTGAAATGGAGTTAAAAGGGCCCTGAGCTTTCAGTCTTAGCAGAATCTTTGCATTACATGTAGGCAAAATCTCTGTTCTAAAAGACACATTTTTGATCCCCAAATCCATTTGACAAATAGCAAATCTTTTAGTAAATCAAAAATGGCTAAAACTGAAGGTTGATCTTCCCCTGGCAAAGTGAAATGTGCTTGAGCTGAAAACTGTCATCTACTGACTTGTATACAGTACATTTATTTGCCATTTTGTTGGTGGGAAATGACAAGTGCATAGTGTTTCCTGAAAGTGCATGTATTCTTTGTTTGGTCACAGATGGTAACACTGATCAAAGAGTAGTCGGTTAGTGAAAAACCAACAACAAACATACAAACAAGCAAACATGAAATGAAGCCCTTATGTACTGTATTAAACCGTTTTAAGTCAGCAAATGCTCCTTTTTCCTATTCCATTTCTTTTTCAGCGGTATATGCCCAGTACAGTCACCAACAAAAATGTTGAGAAAAGGAAATAAGTCCTTTGGGTTCTTTCCTGAGCAGCTGACTGTTTGAAGCTTTGACTCATTCTCTTCATTGCTACTTTTTAATGGTGTACAAAATGTATTGGCTTGTTGCGTATGGAAATACAAAAGTACCTGGTACTGTGTGCCCGGATGATAAGAAATGTGTGCATGTTTAATGGGTGTTGATGAAGGTATTCTCTGAGATACAATAGTGTAGTAACAGATGCTCCTTTAAAAAAACATCTAGAGATCAGCAAAGATTGCTGAAACAATTGAATTTGATTAGTAAAATCACTGAAAAAGATTAACTCAAATTTCGTGTTCTTATTGCATTGTCCCACACATTGACATCTGCCAAGTAGAATGTTAAGTGCACAGTGTGTCAGTGCCATTTTGGTATGGTCATTTTTGGCCCAAATTCCCTACTATATTCCTATTTGACCACATTTCAAAGGATCTTTGATGTATTTCAGATTTATATTTATGCACTAGAATGAAATTTTCATTCACCCTTAATCTGTTTGAAATGAAAGTCATCAGTATCTAAATACATTGTACATGTATTACAAAATAAGTAAAGAAAAATGAACATCAAAATGGTGGTATGTTATGTTGAATATAAAACTACTACAGTGTACATGATGCTCTTCACTACAACAATGCACAATGTGGTGCTGTTATTATCATAAGGTACTTGTGTACTGTGGTACCAAAAGTTGCCTTGAAGATTATGTTTGGGCAGATCTTTGTATTATGGCAGATTGTGTGAATGTCTACTTGATGCACTTTGTAGGGTTTACTGTAAAATATGCACCAGAGAATGGAAGGAAAAAGAAATGCTGGGGGAAAAAAAATAGAGTGGGATTGAAATTCAGTTCTACATCTTGTATGCTGTATGCAAAGTGCATGTTGAGGAGTCAAAAAATACCCTGACTGTCTGACTGTGTTTGTTTGTTGAAGGCAGTGTGTACAATGTCTGGAATGTGTCATAAAAGTGTAGGTGTATTCAATGCATGTTCAAACCAAATATGAATCACTGATTTTGTTCGCTGATATGTAGACCTACAGTTTGTACAGAGATAGGCAGGACTAATGATGCAATTGAGCTTAATTACAGGTATGCAAGTATGCTAGATGATTGAAACACGTACAATGTAGGCAACCTAATTATCTACTGGCCCACGCGAACTGTGCAGCAACCCTGTAATTATTTGCATTGTGATATACCGAATTATGGAGGTAGGCTTCTTGAAGGCTTGGCTTTTGAAACCACTAAGAATAAAAATATCTTTCTTAAAAGATCCCACAATTACCAGAGTCCAGAGAGATCAAATTTTCTTAAATTGCAGAAAGCTGGTGTAACTTGATTGGTGTCAAGTGGATCGAAGTGCTAATATGCAATTTACTGTACTTGCCCACATACAGTTGTATATTTTTATCAGTCTAGAAGGCTTGTGTAGTACATTATACAGTACTTACATGTGTTGTGCGCAATGAAACCTTGATTCTAAAAGTACCGGTATCAGTGATATCATTGAGAATGATTGATCTACAATGATTCTATCACTTAATCTTGTACACATACTGCTTTCAGGCTGATATGTATCATGAGTGCTGATGATCGAAAAAACTTGTATCATTCTACAGGCAATGATAAACTGAAAAGCTTCAATTTGCTATCATAGGTAGTTTCTGAAATTTGTGATTTAAATTCATGGTTCAAATTAATTCTTGGACCAGAACAAACATGATATTAGTGGTAAAGTATATGTGCCTACATTACATTTCTGTGAGTATCAATGTGCATTCAGCATTGTATCTCGTGTACTTGCACAATGTTTCATGGACATTAAAGGACAAGTTCACCTTCATATACAATAAGGTAAATGCAGCAATAATAGTGGAACACATGAGTGAAAGTTTGAGGAAAGTCAGACAATCCGTTCAAAAATTACAATTTTATTTTTTTTTTGCACAGTCACAGCTGGATAAGAAAACTACTTTCAGCTTATGTGTGTAGAACGATACAAGGAGAATGCAAAGAGACTTTATCTTTACATCTTTAAAATCTTTACATTCCCTTGACTTTTTTGTAGTGAAATATGAACATAAGAGTTTGGGAAAAGTTTTTTCTGACACCAAACTGCATTCTGCGTCTAAATTTGATAGAAATTTGAAGGTACAGTTTGTACTGTCGCAAAGAAAGAAAGAGATAGATAGATTGATTGATAGAGAAAGAAAGAGATCTATGATAGATAGATACAGTGTACATGCAGATACATAAGCTGTAGATAGATAGATTTAGAGAGAGGGTTACAGCTAAATATTGTAGATGCACATGTGCACCTTTAGACCAGTAACAAACTGTGGTATTTAACCTCATCAGCATTGCATTGATCAGGAAATGACTTGTCACGGATTGCGGAACTAGCCCAGTGTGAATTGTACCACATGTATCAAGGTATTACAGTACCACAAGGCTTTGGCTGGAGTCCTGCACAATTGTACACCAGTAAGATGTAACTGCATCTCGTATTATGTCTATGAACATACAGGTGTACTGCTGTAATTGAGTGTAAAAGCTGTTATTTTCATGTACAGTATTTTCATGAATGTGGACATCACAGACATTTTCCAGAGATGCTGTTTTCGTAATTCGACACCAAAGCTACAGCTGTATCATACTGCCTACATTAGTAAATTGATTGCAAGCAAGATTAGATGGCGATGTTATTTTCATAAGTGTCATTCAAAATTTGTGGCCCAATAGTGATTCACAAAACTTGTAAAAATAACAGCTTTTACGGTACAATGTACACCAACACTGTACCGTCATTTCTGGGGTGATTCATAAGAATGCCCTGATGTTACAGATATTTTTTTGCAATGCCTTCATATTGTTACACTTGTACTTACAAATGTACATATACCCACAGTCATGATTTTATAGGGGGCATTACATACTGTACATGTAGTACATCCTCTGTCCGAAACTCACTAGCACAGGTTTAAAGGCATAATTTACCATAATGCAGATGAAACAAGAACCCAGCATTAGTACTTCAAAATAGTTCTAAAATGTGAGTTAGGGATAGAAACAACCAATGTAAAAGTTTGAAGTAGTATAATCGATATTAAGTATTATTAAGTATGCAAAATGTGAACAATAGTTGTAATAAAAATGTTTCCAAACTCAACCGTCTACAGTTACGGTTTAATGATAAAAAATAACTCCTTATATTTTAGGTTTTATTGCAAAAATTTTATATGGTACATTGTAGGATGTTTTGTGATACAACTGACCTACACATGATGTATGCATCAAAAGACATCTTGAACCTTTCTCTTTAAAATCACTGCTCCCAAAGGTAAACAGGACCTTTAACAGTGCTCCACTAGGGTGGGGCATAGGATTTAGATGAGAGCCATGGCCTAATTACCATGGCACTGGACACAAACACACTAAGGGGTATGATTAGGTGCCTTTAATATCTAATTGCATTCCTCAGATTCCAAGGGTGTTGTTTTCATTTCCATTGTTTCTCTCCACTCTGTGATTGTTTGTAATGTGATGATAATGGATGCACCTTTATTGACCAGTCTTAAGGTGTGTCCGCCAGTACAGATAATTGAATTTCAATATTTACAATGTACCAAAGTGAGGTTTCTATCCAATTTAGAGAAGCTTCTAATCAAATGTATAAAAACTAGGGCCTATAGATAAACTTGTCTTTTATAGTAATAAAGACATTATTTACCATTTGCAAATGAAACAAAAACCCAGCTTTAGGGCTTCAAAATAGTTCTAAAATATGAGTAAAATAGTTCTAAAATATGAGTTGGGGATAGAAACAATCCATGTTAAAGTCTTAATCAGTATTATTGTTCTGTAAAATGTGAACAATAGTTATCATAAAATTGTTTCTAGAATAAAACATCTACAGTTATGATTTGTTGAGAAAAATAGTGATATCTTCTAATATTTTCAGTTTTATTGCAAAATTTACATATGGTAGGACATGTGATACAACTGACCTACACATATATGCATCAGATGTGATAAGGTGTACATTTTTTTAAATCACTGTTCCCAATGATAAACAGTTCCTTTAAAGGGACCCTAAACCCAGAGAGCAATGTGGATTGAGTAAAAGCAGTAACATAAAGTCAAACACGTCAGTCAAAGTTTGAGGAAAATCGGACAATCGATGCAACACCCCCCCCCCCCCCCCCCAAAAAAAAAAAAAAAAAAAAAAAATGAATTTTTAAAGTTTTGGTGTTGGAACCACTGGATGAGGAGACTACTAGAGGTTATGTAAATGACATACGTGTATGTGTGGACAACAATATAAAGAAAATATCTTAACGGGAATTCACTTTTCTTGCATAATGAAATGAGCACTTGACTGACCGCTTTCAGAAAGCAGCCTGGGGAATAATTGCTATTCACCTTTACATTTATGCCAGGATCGAGTTGATGAATTGTGTAATTTTCGTGAAAAATGAATTTTGTGGAATTCCCTAAGTTATATTATAATTCCCTTTATTCCTAACTTTGCATCAATTGTCTGATTTTCCTCAAACTTTCACTGATATGTCCTACTATTGTTGCTGCCTTCACTCAATCCACAAACTTCTCTTTGGGTTTGAGTTTCCTATAAAGAGATGCTTAGGTTTGGAGTCTGTACAAGGTTCAGCTTCTAAACCACCGACGTCTTGAAGTGTATAGATCCTACATAAATGGACACTATATACAACGTAGTATACTGTATACGCCGAATATTTCGCGAGGTTTTTATTTTCGTGAATTTCGTGAGTCAGGTGCTATTCGTGAAATTAAAGACACATGAAAGTATTGACTCTGATCCTGATTTGGATGTGATGTACGCATGTACATGTCTCCGTTTAGGACAGGACTCCGTGATCGCGAATTTAACTACTCGCGAAATTGTCGGGAATTCCCAATTCGCGAAAATGTAGACTCGCGAAATATATGGCGTATACAGTAGTAGGTGGCAGTTGGCAATAACTTTAATAGCCTGCATGGATGGCTCTTTGTAGGCCCAGGAGTGGGAAGGTCATTGTACGAGGATTATCAGCTTAGCTGGAACCAATTCATAGATCAGTCCCGAACTGTCCAACTTCAGGAGAAAATCTACCAAAATATTCCCAATCAGTCTTCATTGTTGGTATTCCGTTCTGGAACTTGTGTGTTGTACATGTACAATTGTACTCCGTACTGTATGCTGTGTTTATAGCATAAAGTGATCCAAACTGGGCTCACCCAAGCATGCGTAAGTTGGGCGTGTCAGTAATTGGGAGGTTCGGCGAACCAGTATTTGCTATCTGTGATACTAGATAAAAACAAAGCATACAATGTAGATAATACCTGCCTTCAAAGCTTCGTCTATAGGCACATTTTATGGGTGCCAGCCATAAGTTTCTCACAACTTGGGTCTTCAGGAAAACATATCATGTATTGTACATATTTGTGAAAACAAATTAAGAAGAGAGAAGTTTACATTATGTGTGCTTGATTGAATGGGCAAATATTGTATTTCTTACACTACCAACAGTGAAATGTTGATTGAGGACGGATTGATTTTGCTACAATACGCATTTCCCATAGACACCTGCCTGAGTATGCTCGATCAGGACTCATCCTCAACGGATTAAACTCATTCCTCTGAATTACAGTCAATATCCATGCACCTAGCATGAAATTCATATTTTGCAGATTATATATGAAAGATTGTCACGTTTACTTCGTAGAAATGCACTTTTCAAAGAAAATGTCTATAGTGAATTTACATACAGCTGTAATACAGCACAGTACTTTGATTCAATGGCCTTAATGTCTACCATACATTTAGTGAGGGTGATACCCAAGACATATTTTCTGGATACTCCGTGGGAAAAGCAGGCAAAAGAAAGTCACCTAAAGACACAGACTGTGAAATAATAGTGACGCTAATGGGTAGTTGAAACTGAAATTTTACACACTTGACGCCAGTTAATGGTTGATGCAGTTTTTATTTGAAAAAAAAGTACACAGGGACATACATTATTTTTGATCCTGTATGTGGTTGAAAGTTTGTTTTGCAAAAGAAGGTCCACGTAATATTCAGTTGAACACTGTTTTCTATGTGTATCTCCGTCTCTCTCCTTTGTAACTTTGTAGGATGTGAACTTGTACCATGTGAACTTGTACCATGTGAAAAGCAGTGGTATGGCCATTGGGTCATATGCAGTCTGTTCAAGTACAGTTGAACCTCTCTTATCCGGCCTCCCTTTATCCGGATCTCTCTATTATACGGACGCAATCTCGCCGTGATTCTTTGTTTAAGAATTACGGGAGGAAAGGGGGATTCCCAACTCCTTGAGAACTCCTACACAAACACACATGAATTACATATACTTGATACATTTCTTAATAGTTATTTAGGTAAATAATCCCAAGAATTTATAAAAGAAAATGATTTCAAACTTGCAAACACAAACCTCTATTTTGGGGTCTGTTACTGAGTGTAACAATGAAAAGGTTGCAGTATACACATTACTACATGTGGTACTACAATGGGCTACTGTACATGTGTATGTATATCATGTACACGTATAAAGCATTGAGTCTCCCGTATCCGGCCAAATCCCTTATCCGGATGAGCCCCGGTCCGGACTTGTCTGGATACGAGAGGTTAAACTGTAAGTGTTTTTCAAAATACAATTTTCTATGCAATTCATTTCTGTGAGTTATTTTTAGGGGGAGATGAAAAACTCGATTACTGAGTGCATTGGAGCAATGCAATGTGTTTGCTGTGCAGGGTATTCTATTTTTTTTTTTTTTTTTGGCGACAGCTAATTCTAATTGTTGGGAGCATCATCGTATCATTGTATGCAGTCCCTACCACTTCCTATATTAAAAAGTTTGTTTTGTTTTCTAGGATCTGGTACAAGGCACAATACAATATAATACACATTCCTTCAAATGTATGAATTCTTGTGTCGAGTTGTTTTCAATTACGTCGATGTAGTGCAATTTGTTAATTATAGTGTAGTTGCAACACACATTCCATGAGTACATGTAGGTCCCATAAGCCTACAGATGTGTATAAAGTATGTGGCTCAATTGTGTCAATGTTTGAATAAAAAAAAGGGTATTTGATATTGTTCTCACTTGTGACAAAATTTCCTTTAATAGCCTTGGCATGGACCTAGTAGGTGTACAGTGCACTCCCATTATAATGAACATGGTTATAACGAAATTCCGGTTACAAGGAAGTAAAAATTCAGGCCGCAACATTATCCGCTCTATTTTTTTTTTTATTGTTTGTTTGCTCGGTTATACATGTAGTGAAACTTCGATATAACCAGGAAGGTGGAAAGATCCACCTCCTGTTCAAAAATAAATATTATTCTTTTTGGCAGAAGGAAAGATTTCATTTCTTTAAAAAAAGAACAACGACAAAAACAAACCATCATTTTCATTTTCTTGTTCTAACCAACAGTGTCTCTCTCAGAGATTCATGAAGTGCGCAGCGGGCAGGAGACGGATACGTTCCGCATCTCAAAGAACATGAAGAAGTATGACCGCGAGTGCTGCTTCGCTCTCATTGTCGGCAGCAATAACCACACCATCAACCTGGTGGCGCCCTCCGTTGAAGATGCCCGGACCTGGGTGATGGGGCTGCGCTGGCTCAAGAAGAAGTCGCAGCACATTGATATTCACGCCAGGCAGGCTGCGTATCCTTTAGAATGTTTTCTCGTGTTTTGTTCATTCGATACGATGCAGATGGATTATACTGTTTCCTATTATGCCGATTGTTTAGCCAAATGTTGTGAAATGCACATCAGGGGTAAAGATTTATGTGGCAGCAATATAGAAAACAAATATTTTCAAGTTTATGTTTTTTGCTAGTAAGATACCATGAAAAGTGTGCAAACGTCCCTACACAGCATAGTATTCCACTTTTGTGGTATTTCAATTACCTTTAAACTTTAAAGACCTTGTGAGTCATACATCAAGTGTTAGTCCATGAGATGAACACATGTTGCTACAAGCTGGATAGCATCGATAAGACTATTAATTTAGCTATTATAACTACACTCATACTGGACTTACAGTTACCAAAAGTTACAGATCTATGAACTGCTTCAGAGGCAGTATGTTTTTGCACTGTAGACCTCACATCAATTTGACGGCGATGTACTCCATATCAGATGAATATTGGATCTATAGGTATAGGAGGTCTTACACTAAATGATAATGAAACACTAGAACAGAATAGTAAAGAGCAGAAAAGTAAAGGGATGGTACAGTTTTAGTAGAGATGGGGATTCAGGTTTTAACTTTGTGGTGAGATAATTAGAAACCATTTGTATGAAATATTAAAGAGCATACAATTCTAAGAGGAATTCAAAGTTTATTTATTTAATGAAAATTGGTTTTGAAATGGCTGAGATATCAAAAAGAAAGCAAAACAAAGTGGTCCTGATAAATGGTGGGTCCCATCTTTTATCAAGACCTCTTTGTTTGTGATGTCTCAGTCATTTTAAAACCAATTAAATGATAAAAGGTGGGTCCCACCTTTTATTTAGACAGGTCTCTTTGTTTGTGGATATGTTTAAAATAGACATTTCAAAACAGATTTTCATTAATAAACTTTGAATTCCTCTTTTAGAATTGTATGCTCTTTGATATTTCACATAAGTGGTTTCTAATCATCTCACAAAAAAGTTCATACATGAATCCCTATCTCAAATGAAACTGTATCCATCTCTTTAACTGCATTTGGACTAGGTTCTCTCTGTTTTTGTTTTGTTTTTCTCAGTTTGGCTGCCAAAACATCATTCTTGTGAATGATGTTGCTAGCTCGGGCTGAGTTTTGGCAAACTTGGTCTTTGAGACGAGGCACTTGCCAACTACACTTGTATGAGCTGTGACTGTGTGACACTACCAATTGCTTAAGTTACAAACTGGGATCCCTAATACCTGAATCTATCCATGTGCTCAATTCTCTGGATTTCCACATGTTAAGGCCCTAGAGGCAGCCGTCAAATGGAAAATGAGTCATAGTGCAGGTCTTGCCAGATTTGTTGTCGGTAACTTTGTCAGTCGTCATGGCAACAAGGAGTTAAAACCTCTGATGGCCGACAGAAGCGGGGTTAGGAACGTTTGAGGGAATTGAGGAGTTCCCCTTCGTGCAAATTTCTGAACCAAGAGTGAATAAAAACAAAAGTGAAAAAGTAGCAATCATTTTGTTGCCTTGTGTTGTTTACGTGCATGCTCTCGATTGCAAATGATAGGCCGGGTCCTGCATGGATAAAACCCACTACCAAATTTGGTCATTTTTTCCTCACGCGGGGAAATGTGTGGGCGCACTCCTGTGACATAGTTTAAAGGAAATAATCTTCCTCTGGAGTAGTATCCTTTTATTTTTCAGTGGCAAAAGTCAAAACAAGTAATGCAGGTGTACATTCTTATTTGTAGTCTGCGATACCAAAATATCTTAATTCTTATTCCGACAGATGTAATGGTCATCAGACCAGGAATAAAGTATGAGATTACCTGTTGAGCTCAAACTTGCAGAGAACTGCTATGGCTGTTATGGGACCCATGAGCCAAACTGTTCATCCAAATGCTGGTTGATATATTTTGAAGCTTTATCATGATATCGACACATTGTAACTCTCTATAACAATTGCCTCAACTTCCAAAGCTTATTTTGAATGTACCTTATAAGAAGAAGAAGAAAGAAAAAAAAATGCACCAAGATACTTTATTTTTTCTCAATTTGATTTTAACATAATTCTTAACTCTTTATTTGCCATGGTGGAAACCCCTGTGTGCCACGTTATTCTGAGACACGAAGGTAGTCATGCTTTGAGAAATAATTCTGTTGAATTTCCATTCTATATATTATCTTCTACAAATTTCTGTTAAGCTGGACATGATAGTGAGCAAAGTTGAAGAGGAATGCCAAGCTTTGTTTTGATATAAATTGTATGACAAATCTATTTCTATTTATTTTCTTTTTTAATGACCAGTTGCTACATTACTGTAAAGGCAAGACTTTTGCACATGAAACTGTGAGAGAAACTTAGAATTTACACGCAAATTTAGTTGGGAACACTGCTTGATAGTCAATCACCACATAGAATGCAAGCTGTATGTGAAAGGAACAAAAGCGTGAGAAAAGCTTTCATTGTACCGCGGGATTAGGCAATTTATCGATCAGTTTAATCGGATTAGTGCGTTTGAGCGGAATATGCGAAGTTCGCCCGCCGTCGACTGAGTGGGACGTGCGAACATGGCACATAAATAGTTAAAGCGCATCAAAATCAGCAACTTATGTTTTTTGTTTGTTTGTTTTTTGGCCATGAGGATATTAAATAGTGACTCTTTAAATATAGCCCTGATGATGAGTGACCCCTTTGTCACTCCTGACAGGAATGTGATTATGTAATAGAGACGGTGGGCAGGGATGAACACATGCTAGGAGGTGGCTTACAGGGTCTGATTAATTGAGGCTTTGATCAGTCAGCAGGTGATTATCTGCTGTCCTGGGGCAAGACAATTAGAGGAACTGTCACTGGGGGCATTCACACAGGAGTTATCGCGTTTTGAATCACGATGCAAAAATCAGTTTTATTTGTCAGATCATTAACATGGGCTGCATGGAATAAATTATTGCTTGACTTTCCTAGAAAATGCTTCTATTGCACAAATTTACTTTCTGCATTCTCTTTTCTCTGCTATTGATTGATATTGAGGGGAAACTTGATCATTCTTAATTGCACACATCAATAGTGGCTATAGTGTGCTAGGATGCTTTTTAAATGTTTTTGATGACCTTTGAACAGGAAATCACTCACCTGGCAGCCCCAGCTATTAAAAAGCAACAACAAAAGGGGCAAGATTGAATAGGAATGGGCTTCTATAGTCAATACTGTGATGTGATAGTTATCATATCACATCAATGCTTGAAGTCATCACGATGATTAGTTTTGCCTTTCGCATCAGCTGAACAATGTGTCCTGGCATCCGTGATTGTAGATAGGTGTGTGTGATGTGGTCATGCCATTTGGTATACTTGGGAGAGGACAAAAATTGCATAACAGTTGTATAGAGAGCCAATAATGATGATCAATATCATAGAGAGGGTGAATTGATAATCATCTTGTCAGTTTTTCGTGATGGCAAAATTTGATTTCTGTCTATTCTCTGGTTCTTACTGACCCCAAAAAGGATTGCTCTTGTGACAAATATTTACAGAGAATATAGATACAGGTATGTCTGTGGTGGATCAAAAAATGGATTTCAGGCCTACGTAAAAGAAGAACACCATTATGATGTGAATAAAGATTGAAGGCACACAGAGTTGGGTGTGGTCTGCACCAATGTAAATCCCATTAGTACTGTTCGCTGGAGTGTATGTTATTTGAATTTTAAGGTGGGCACTCAACTTAATGGGCATTATCATGTATGTATAATCTTGTCCGTCAAGAAATAGAACAAAGTGATTTTATTCTATATGATGCTACTTATCAATTGATATCCAATACTTTTTTGACTCCATACACATATGGTGTAGTGTAATTATTTTACCATTATTGTAATATCGGAATCCCACTACCTGTATATAAAGCACATAGAGGATTGATTGATTATGACTATACACTCTATAACTTACTATTATCAAGACTTCTGCTAGCTTTGCTGAATGTGGTCTATGCTCAAAGGAATATCTAACAAGTTTCTTTTCATGTGACATGTTTGGAATAAATCATGTAATGTACAGTTTGTATACAACATCGAACTCATCAACGAAGAACTTGTGGAGCTGTTTTAAGACCACTGCACAGATTCAAATTGTACAAAACCAATGCACAGTCACATAGAATCAACCTGGATACATTCTCTTTTACACCTTTGCCATTCTTAAAATTTGTTTAGTATCAAATATAACCTATTAGTTTTACAGAACAGTTAGATAATCATTTACCATATTTATAGGTGTGTTGGATACCTACTTCATTGCAACATGTATCAATTAAAAACTCAAAATTAGAATTTGTGAGAAAAAAAAAATATGTGATGACTTTATGATTGAAATGTTGGGCAATGATTCATGACATGCACCTTGACCACCACCACCTCACTGGACATCAGGTGGATCATGGATACCTTCCGTCAGGCCGATGTGGACCAGGACGGAACGGTGGACTTTGAGGAATCCTACAAACTCCTCAAAAAGCTGAACATCAAGATTGAGAAGGTGCACGCCAAGAGACTCTTCCAGGTGAGATTTGTGAAATTTGATGTTTTGTCATCGAAAGCAGACTGAAGCCACTAACGAAGGACTTTATGTATATATATATATGACTCTCAAATGTTCAGTGTAAATAGTTGTATGCACACACATTTAGATCAATGATAGCCTTGCTTGCATCTGATACTCAGTCAAAGACACACACATGGACATGCATACACACAGACAGACAGACATGGAAACCTGTAACTACCAGATGGAAAAGTCTGATGTTTGATCGCTTAAAATATATTTGTTTTGTTTGCTTGTTTGCATATTTTCTGATCAAATCTGATCTTTGATCTCCTAGAAGGTATTTGTTTGTGTGTTTGTTGTTTACTTATTTGTGTGTTTGTTCGTTTACATGGTTGTGTATCTTCTGATCAAGTCTGATATTTGGTCTCCTCGAATATTTGTTTGTTTGTTTGTTTGCTTGCTTGCTTGTGCATTTGTTTATCTTCTAATACTTGTATTGTCTAACTCTTGGCTCTGACAGCAGCGCAATGTTTCTTTGGAGACTCACCAAATCAGTGATTGACAACCTTGGGAAAGCAAGGTCGACATTACCATGGCAACAAATAGACACTTTGAAAGCTGATCTGCCATTGTTAGGATAGTGCTCTCACTGTGACAAATCTGCACACAAAGTAAATCTTGTCAGTAATCATTAATCAGAATCATTGATTTTTAAAAATAGATCTTTTATCTACAACTGATTTTAGTCTATTTATTATAACTTGAACGTCATGTAAAACAGCACTTTAAGGAGGTGAAGTGGGAGGAAACGCTCGTGAGGAGCGTCAAGTGTAAAATAGGAAGCGTCATGGAAATGGTTCGCCCACGGGGGATGAGTGATATAGATGGTGTCTGACAATTCATGACTGCTCTGTCAAGGTGGCTTGGGTGCCAGAATCCATGCGAAAGGAAGCAGAGTATTTCGAGTATTGCATTAACAGGCGTGTATCCCGTTTGAGGTTAAAGGTCCTGTTTACCTTTGGGAACAGTGATTTAAAAAATGTTCAAGATATCACTTTTCATGCACATGTGTAGATCAGATGTATCACAAAACATCCTACCATACAAAATTCTTGCCATAAAACCTATATTATACGGAGATATCAGTATTTTTTTAATTAAACTGTAACTGTAGACGGTTTAACCTGGAAACGTCTACTGGTCACATTTTGTGTATTTAACAATACTTAACATTGATTATACGAATTCAAATTTTTACAGTTGTTGTTTGTATCCCTAGCTCACTTTTTAGAACTATTTTAAAGCACTAATGCTGGGTTTTTGTTTTATCTGCAAATTGTAAATTACCTGGTACTGTATGTCTTTAAAGTGCAAACTTCGCAAACAAGTTCCATTTTGTGAACTATAATGCTCACAAAATATGAAGTGTTTGCAGTAGCCGCACCCTTTGAGCATGATGTTAGTAGCATTGGTTTCATATGCACACAGTTATCAAAGAAAAGTGAAATCCTATAGATATGGTACCATAGTAATACTTTCAACATTGTTCAGAGATAAAGCACATAATGTTTTCCTCCAATGACATACGCACTGTGTTGTATGTACAGCAATAATTCATTTTTTTTTTTTTTTTTTGATAATGCTTGGGTGGAAAATGTCTGTTAATCATTGATTTGTCAGTTTTTGTGTCATCATCATCAGACACATTGAAAGAATTGAAAAATATAAATGTGATTGCAGGGGATACAGCTCTTCAGTGTCAAATGATAATGCTCAAAGAGCTGAAACTATTTCTATTAAACAAACAGAAAGGCCACAGCTTACGGAGTAAACCTTATAAAGAACAGATTATTTCTACTCTGCAGTTGACTTGAATTATATATTTATCCTTGTATGGAAAAAAAAGAGAAGTGTCAATATCATTTTGTTGACATTTGCACCTGACTTGTGCAGTGAAGTCCAGGGATAGAAAAAGTGAGATTACTCTGTATAATAGTCTGATAGCTTCTTGTTTGGATAGGGCAGCCAAACACCAGTCCACTTGGCATATATTGTTTCAAGATTGGAAACTAGACTCATTTGTCATTTTGTAGGCATTCTGTCAACTGGAGTGTAGAACTCGGGATTTTATCGATTCACCTTCGTGTTTACAGACTGTTAAGTTGCCAGTAGTGGTCTCATTCAAAGGTTTTTGTTTTTTCCTCTGTTGTATAATGTTGACTCTAATTTCTGTGTTTTCATTATTCCTGCTTGTCTCAGAAAAAAGACAATGAAAGTACACTCCATGATTTTATTATTAGTCAATTATTATTATCATTTATATATTATTATTATTATTATTATTATTATTATTATTATTATTAACATTATCATTGTTATTATCATTATTTTTATTATTATTATTATTATTGTTATTATTATTATTATTATTATTATTATCATCATCATCATCATCATAATTGTAAGAAGTAGTAGTAGTAGTAGCAGCATTAATGTCACATATTTTGGGAGCAGAATATTACCTAAAATTGGACGCTCAAACCTATTGTCAAGAAATGCTATGCTATAATGAGAATTAAGTATCATTCCTTTTCATAATGGGAAAAGTAACACTTTTCAACCTTGGAGAAGTTATTAATATCTTTAATTGTCCTTACATTTGTTGATAGTTGGCTTTTTGTTGCTTTAGCAACTATCAGTCAACTCACATGAAAATAAAATTGAAACATTTGGCATAATATGGTATCACTTATGTTACATTATTTATCAGTTTTATATTGTATTAAGAAATGCTAATGACTGAAAAACTAATGTAATCATCCTTACCCTGTTGTAACCACCCTTTCCCAGGTTGCCAACACCCAGTCGGCTCAGACCAAGAAGGGGAAGGTCAGAACTGATGCACTCAACGAAGACGAGTTTGTCGAGTTTTATCGCATCATCACCCGTCGCCCTGAGCTCTATGAAATCTTCAAGAAGTAAGTGTTTTTTGTAGAAGTTTGGAAACAAAAGGAAGAACAGAAAGCTATGATGTAGGGCCAAGAAACCAATTTACTGAGTTAAGTTTTTCTTTTTTTCAAATCTATGGATGCTTTTTCCGTCCTTTGAATACACAGTAACAAGCTATTCTATTAACCCATTGAAGATGAGCTGATTTTGCTTAACATGCATTTCCCATTGACACCTGCCTGAGTATACTCAGGACTAGTCTTCAGTGGGTGAATCTTTCACTAAAAACACTTTTCAATACTTGGAATCTAGTTTGCATACATTAGTTGTTGCTACAGGCATAATAGGTCATAAAAGCTTCCTATACCAAATGAGCAATGTAAACATAGGGGTTTCAGGTTCACTGTACTAATGCTGTTCATCGCTCAATTGGTTTAAGGGCACCGGTCTAGCAATCCAGAGGTCTTGAGAGTGAATCCCAATGGAATCTAATTGTCATTACTCATTTCCATTTGAAGTTTAGATAAAGCATATCATTACACTCATCCACACACACCCACACATAGAGTGTAGTATGAAAAGTCATTTTTTTTTCTTCTAGATTTTCTGTAACCAGGGCCTTGTCTTATGAAGAGTTATAATTTATTATGATTTCTATCATAAGTCTATGGCAGCCTGTGTGTTAAGAAAAATTATAATTGATATATCTGTACCACATTGCCTTGACTAGATTACATATATTCGGGCTTTACTTTCCCACATTCGGGCATTACTTTCCCACATTTGGCTGTACTGCTGCTAATAGAGCCGCAGTGTTATGTCTATTAATGAGCAGAAGGTCGTATAGCTAACAGATAGATCATGGACATGTAATTTGACAAAATGGATTTTTCAAGGTTGCCGTAATGAATGTGACTGATTGATTGCTCACTTTGATACTTCAATGTAGTCCATGTAGTCTGGGTGCCAAAGCCACTTTTTGGGCCTAACCTTGTTTTACCGTCCACCCAATGTTTTTTGATGGTTTTGCCCTATTTCGAGGGTGCTGAATCCGAATCTGGATGATGCAACTCTTGCATCCTTGAGGGTTTTAAGATATTCAAGATGGCCGCCAAAATGGCCGCCCAAACCGGAAATTCCCATGTATTTCCTTCTAAATGGTGAGAAATTGAGAACAATTGATGGTTTTGCCCTATTTCGAGGACGCTGAATCCAAATCTAGATGATGCAAGTCTTGCATCCTTGAGGATTTTGAGATATTCAAGATGGCCGCCAAAATGGCCGCCCAAACCGGAAATTCCTATATATTCCCTTTTAAATGGTGAGAAATTGAAAACAATTGATGGTTTTACCCTATTTCGATGGTGCTGAATCCAAATCTGGATGATGCAACTCTTGCATCCTTAAAGGTTTTGAGATATTCAAGATGGCAGCCAAAGTGGCCGCCGAAATGACTGCCAATTAAAACCAGAAATTCCGATGTATTTCCTTCTAAATGGTGAGAAATTGAAAACAGTTGATGGTTTTACCCTGTTTGGAGGGTGCTGAATCCGAATCTTGATGATGCAACTCCTGCATCCTTGAGGATTTTGAGATATTCAAGATGGCCACCAAAATGGCCGCCAAAACCGGAAATTCTCACGTATTTCATTCTCAATGGTGAGAAATTGAAAACAATTGATGGTTTTACTCTATTTTGAGGGTGCTGAATCCAAATCTGGATGATGCAACTCTTGCATCGTTGAGGATTTTGAGATATTCAAGATGGCCGCCAAAATGGCCGCCCAAACCGGAAATTCCTATGTATTTCCTTTTAAATGGTGAGAAATTGAAAGCAATTGATGATTTTACCCTATTTCGATGGTGTTGAATCCGAATCTGGATGATGCAAATCTTGCAGCCTTGAGGGTTTTGAGATATTCAAGATGGCCGCCAAAGTGGCCGCCGAAATGACCGCCGATTAAAACCAGAAATTCCGATGTATTTCCTTTTAAATGGTAAGAAATTGAAAACAATTGATGGTTTTACCCTGTTTGGAGGGTGCTGAATCCGACTCTTGATGATGCAACTCCTGCATCCTTGAGGATTTTGAGATATTCAAGATGGCCACCGAAATGGCCGCCAAAACCGGAAATTCTCACGTATTTCATTCTCAATGGTGAGAAATTGAAAATAATTGATGGTTTTACTCTATTTTGAGGGTGCTGAATCCAAATCTGGATGATGCAACTCTTGCATCGTTGAGGATTTTGAGATATTCAAGATGGCCGCCAAAATGGCCGCCCAAACCGGAAATTCCTATGTATTTCCTTTTAAATGGTGAGAAATTGAAAGCAATTGATGATTTTACCCTATTTCGATGGTGTTGAATCCGAATCTGGATGATGCAAATCTTGCAGCCTTGAGGGTTTTGAGATATTCAAGATGGCCGCCAAAGTGGCCGCCGAAATGACCGCCGATTAAAACCAGAAATTCCGATGTATTTCCTTTTAAATGGTAAGAAATTGAAAACAATTGATGGTTTTACCCTGTTTGGAGGGTGCTGAATCCGAATCTTGATGATGCATCTCCTGCATCCTTGAGGATTTGGAGATATTTAAAATGGCCGCCAAAATGGCCGCCAAAACCGGAAATTCTCACGTATTTCATTCTCAATGGTTTAAAATTGAGAACAATTGATGGTTCTATCCTATTCCGATTTCAAAATGGCCGCCAAAACCGGAAGTTTCCACGTATTCCAATTCTAATGTTTCGCAATTGAGAACAATTTCATTTATGATTCTACCCTATTTCGATCACTGTGCTGAATGCGAATCTGGACGATACCACCCTTGCATCATTGAGAGTTTGGAAATATTCAAGATAGCCGCCAAAATGCTCGCCAGAATGGTGAGAAATTGATAACAATTGATGGTTTTACCCTATTTCAGGTTTTCGTCAATGGCAAAATCTAAACCCAACCATACTCTGCTGATAAAGGAACGCATATTGTACATCCCAGTTTGAACTTGCTGTACTGTGAAACCAGCTTTACCGGATATCTTGGAGTTTGTAAGATACAGCTGTGCCAGAATGAATCCTGCAAGACTACAGATGTGGTTGAATGTTTGAAAGATTACACTGTTTCATCTACATATCATGGATACGTTTTGAACACTAACAATCAGTGGACAAGACATACCCATCTCGATCAAATAGTGATAGTGATGTAGAGAAGTATACCGAGATTCCCAACATTACCTGTTTTAATCCATGAACAGTTTTAATCGTTTCATCCATGAACACTCACATTGGTTAATTGGTTTATATTGGTGGTCTTGATGACATTGTTGAAGACAAGAGTTGGACATTTTTATAGTTCTGCTTCAAATCTTTCTTCAATATGATGTAATATCATATATAATAAATGTGGCGACAAACCTCGTATCTACAAAATGTCACATGTTCAGGAGAGAAAAACAAAAACAAAAACAAAAAGCAAACAAACATGGCAGCCAAAGCACTATAACAAATGAGAGAACTTTTCCTTTGACATGCCATGGTAGCTTCATTTTTGGGGTAAGACAGCTAAGGTTTGGACAGGACATCATTAACTGATTATCTGACTGTTTATTCAAAAAAGTCATTTTCACTAAAATTTCAGATACAGGGTCTTGTCGACCAAGCGACGATATCATATATACACACGAGGGGATGGAAAAATCACAGGTAACTCGCAGTAAAAACAAACGACAACATGTAAGGTAATAGTTGATAGTCCAGTACTTACGAATATCATAATCACGCAGAGTGCTTTTGAAATTACCCTTATATTGATATCTACTATAGTGGTCATGGATGCAACCATTTCTAGTGACGTAATCAGAATATGCCACAAGTTTCATAAGAGTACGCGGCGAGACTCATAAAAATACAAAAAAAAAAATTCGACACCAAATACCAGCAGGCCATAATTTGATATTACTCTTATAGCCAAAAAGGATTAACTTCACATCAGTCTGCAGAGCTCTTATTGGCTACCACAGGCATTACTTTATAACAACTGTGCATAAAAAATTCAGTCTTATCTTTGTGTTTGTACGTTTCAATATGATGTCAATATCATTTTTCTTTCCATTGCGTGTTAAAGTTCCGTTTGAGACATATCGGAATATCTCAGTATATTACAATACCATTGTGACAGTCATTTTGGATGCCATTAATTGTTGGCTGATTTGACAAATTTGCTCAACCGAGTTGAATTCAAGAATACGGATTATTGCTTTTAATCCCTCGTTTCACGTTATAGCACAATATTTTACAATTTATAAGAAAATATCAAGGAATTTTCGTTTATACAGGACATTTGTAAATATCTCAAAGCCTTCAGCATCCTCGAAATGGGGTGAGACCATCAATTTATTTTCAAATTTTCACCATTTAGAAAAAAAATATTAACATTGGAATTTCAATTTCTGCCAATTATTTTGGCGGTCATCGTGGACATCTGATAACCCTATAAGGAATGCAAAAATGGCAACAACAAAATGTCGAGGGTGCTGAATGGGGTCTCAAAAATTTCAATATTGACAGTTATTTTGGCGGTCATCTTGGAATTCTCAAAAAACCCAAAACACAAGAGTTGCATCAACCAGGTTCGGATTCAGCACCCTCAAAATAGGGTAAAACCACCTATTGTTTTCAATTTTACACCATTTAGAACGGATTAGGGGGCCTACATGGGAATTTCCGTTTTTGACGGCCATTTGGGCCAACAGTTTTTCAATCTCTCACCATTTAGAAGGAAATACAGGGGAATTTTCGGTTTTGGCGGCCATTTTGGCGACCATTTTGAATATCTCAGAACCCTTAACGATGCAAGAATTGCATTATCCTGATTCGGATTCACCACTGTCGAAACAGCTTCGAACTATCAATTGTTTTCAATTACTCACCATTAAGAAGGAAATACATAGGAATTTCCGGTTTGGGCGGCCATTTTGGTGGCCATCTTGAATATCTCAAAATCCTCAAGGATGCAAGAGTCGCATCAGCCAGATTCGGATTCAGCACCCTTGAAATAGCTTAGAACTACCAATTGTTTTAAACTTCTCATCATTAAGAAGGAAATACATAGGAATTTCCGGGTTTTGGCGGCCATTTTGGCGGCCATCTTGAATATCTCAATATCCTCAAGGATGCAAGAGTCGCATCAGCCAGATTCGGATTCAGCACCCTCGATATAGGGTAAAACCATCAATTGTTTTCAATTTCCTCACCATTTAGAAGAAAATACATGGGAATTTCCGGTTTGGGCGGCCATTTTGGTGGCCATCTTGAATATCTCAAAACCCTCAAGGATGCAAAAGTTGCATCATGCAGATTCGGATTCAGCGTCCCCGATATAGGGTAAAACCGTCAAAAAAGATTGGGTGGACGGTAAAACAAGGTTCAGCCTTTGGCACCCAGACTAATGTGGACTTCCGTGTAAGTGCTGTCAACCGCATGCTAGTACATGTACTTGTATATTAAAATGGAGTATCTATCCACTAATAGAACAAAAGCTTTAATGGAAACCACAGACTTTTGTGTCAGTTTTTATCTCTTTTGTTTACTTGCTTGCTTTGGTGCTTGATCAAGGAGATGAGCTGAGTGTTTTTAAGTAGATTTCATGTAAAGATAATGATTCTATCTCTCTAGCTCTCTGTCTTTAATATATTAGTGCTATGTCACGTGAATTATTGATTAACCCATTGAGGACGTGTCACGAGTATACTTGGGCAAGTGTCTATGGGAAATGCGTGTTGTAGCAAAATTAGTTCATCCTCGACGGGTTAAAGTTCTTGCTGTCTGGAAGAAGGTATCTCATAGTGTATGAGATTGGTTGCATGGGCTAGTCTTTGGTCCAGATCCCCCATTTCATTGTTTCTTTTTTTTTTCTTCTTTTTTTTTGGCAAGAATGTGCACTGCTCAAATGTCTCCCTAACTTGACATGAAGCCAATCCATGTGATCTTTAGGAGAGTGATCTTGATATATATGGCTGTAAGGGTGAAATGTACAAAGTGCTTTCCCCATGCAGGGATGCCAAGTTCAAAAAATGTTTATGAGTGAGATTTTCATGACTCGGCATCGCTCGGCATCTCGGTGCGCGAATGTGCACGCAAGCGAGGGTGTAGGAGGGGTTTTTCCCCCTGTGGCCTCCCACGGTAGGGAGCTTTTTCAATTTTTAGCTCTTAATGGTGCGATCAGGTGCATACTTAAGTGACCATTTTTTACTTATTTTGAAAGACGTAAGGGAAATATACCTTCAGTTGCAACTATCACTTTAATCTTTTGAGCTATGCTCCTTATTATAGGCCCAAGTTGCAGACTTTGCCCAATGCATGAGAAAAACGGGTGCCATGCGTGAGATTGTGAGACAGACCCTAAATGCTTGAGTCTCACGCAGAATGCGTGAGACTTGGTAGCTCTGCCCATGCTGTATTAAAAGATGGTTCTCATTAGTATTGGGCAGACTTGCGTTGTGTGTAATATCTTGGGACCAAGAGCGAGGATTTGCAGTTGAGAGTGACTTGATAGTAGACTATGAAACCAGCACCTCCACCCTGTTTTACCTACAATATTGAGGGCAAGTCCCGAGTGTACTCGGGCAGGTGTCTGTGGATAATATGTGTTGTAGCAACATCAAACCATCCTCAACGGGTTACATTTTGAAGAGGGAAGTGAACTGGACTTTAAAAAAATGCTCTGATTATGTCTGGTTTTGAGGATGGACTTGTTAAACCAGTTTGGGTGGGGCATGGGATTGGGTTGGGGAGTGTGAACTGGATACGTAGCTGCTAATGACGTACATGGAATGTTCATGCTATGTCTCAAGTGGCCTAGAAGTACGCCAGACTGCCTTATCTGCATGTTTGTATGATTCGTTGGGATGTGCATCTGGAGATTAAAGGTTGAAAAGTTAATCATTACATATTTTCTTTTCAGCTTTGGGAGTTCGTCTCTGACGTTATTTTGCGTGGGGCGAAGGGGGAACGCATCCCAGTTAATTGACCCCAGCCTAGAGAAGGTTTTGATTTGGAACTGGATCACACATTATGTCGGGGCAGAAAATAATCGTTTCTGATTGCATGAATGTTTCAGGGCCATTACGTGCACTGTGATAAAAGTGAGGGACTCGTTGTTACAAGCTCTCCCAATTTCTTCGAGATTGTATGGGCAGATCTCTTTTTGTAAAAAACAAAGAAAACAAAATCACAAAAGTAAACCAAAAAAAAATATTTGCCCATAGCTGCTTCAGATAGATATATGAAAAAATTCTAAGATCTCCTCTATATTTTGAGAGCTTTTGAAAATAGTGCTTGCTACAAATTTTTATGTCTAAAAGCTTGTGCATGGTATGATTGTCTCAGAGTCTCCAACTATAAGATGGCAGAGCTTCGTCAAGAAACCAGTCATGATATAGTCAGTACGAACAAATCATGCTGATGACATTGTAAGTGTATGGGGCCTTACACAGATAGAAGTACATGTATTTACAACATTTCGTTGCAGGTGCAGCAGTATATTTCATTTTTAAAAGCAAAGTAGCATTTCAGCAATGCCATGGTATTTATGTGATTCTTTGTCACAAAAGCTGTGTTGAGACCTTTTTTTTTTCCTCTTCTAAATCTCATGCCTTCTATCATGATAAAAGAACAAAGTGGAAAACTGACATATATTGGAGAATGCTGTCCTGTATGCAAGTGCAGTACACAGCTTGAACTTCTATCAGGTACATGTATAGTGTTGCAAACAAGCTAGAGAACTCCTGATCAAGCAGCAGGAATAGACCAGACAGCCATCTAGATCATACCCCTGACTCACTGGGTGTAGAAAGCTTCCAGCTTCCTCGTCTGTTTCCCTGGGGCACTTTTTTTTTTCAAATACATTTTTTTTCTCTCCCCCAGATGTGCCTTTCCTTCAGACTTCTTTAGGATGCCATGCTCTTAGTGTTTTAAAGGGGATGGCTAGTAACTGATCAGTGGGAATCAGTGGGAATGTTGAGGGATGATTATTCCAATCCTTGTGGGATTCATTTAAGAGTACATTATATATCTACTGTTGTGTGAAAATTATTTGCTTCAGAATGGTCTCATATTCAAGTAATGTGCAGTTTAATGTTTCCAGGTAAGCGTCCCTGGTCAGTGACAGGGCATTAAACTGCACATTACTTGAATATGAGACCGTTCTGAAGCAAATAATTTTCACACAACAGTAGATATATAATGTACTCTTAAATGAATACCACAAGGATTGGAACAATCATTCCTCAGCATTCCCACTGATTCCCACTGATCGGTTACTAGCCATCCCCTTTAAAGTCTGGGTGTGGTATATATAGAAATAACCTGACCCACTTCCCCCCCCCCCCCCCAAAAAAAAAAAAAGAGAGAGAGAGAGAGAAGATAATTGGAGATTGATTAGAATCAAAAAGTGAATGAAAAGAAATGAATGAATTAAAAAAAAAAGAGAGAGTATCAAATACAAAAGAATGTCAGTCTTTCTATCAAGAGTGTGCAGTGTGATTTAAGTCCATCTCACATGAAAATGTCAAAACTGAAACGAACAACTACAACGTAGTTGGTCTAGTTAGTAAACCTGAAAATTGCAGTATCCCATTTAATTTCATCTCTTAGATTCTCTGAAAGCCATATGATATATTTATGTGCAAGTATTTGCGGATGTGGCACCTGAAACATAGGCCTGAAGAGCACTTGTACCTAGACTAGAAAAGGAAGCAAATGAAAAAAAAAAAATGTTTCCAGTAGGCTCACATTTGACAGATAGGTAAAATCAAACTGGGCTGAATGACTTTACAATATGATGTGTTAACAATGGAGAATTGAGCTTTATACGGGACATCGTCTTTGTTGATTTTTCAATGATCAAATGGCTTTGTAGTTTCTGTATCTTTACTGAAGAACAGTTGTTGTAGTATGCATAGTAATCTTTGGGACATGAATGTTTTGTAGCAGGAAAATGGATTTGGGGCATTTCCACAGTAAAAGGGTACTTTTCAGGGATGTCCCCTTATTTTCTGTTTCCAATGTGCATTATCCCCCGGTACAATATGATCTTCTAGAACACTTTTAACAAGAGATAAATTTGACAGACCAACTTGTTGCATTTTGGTCTGTCTATGTTACATACATTCACCACTAAGTCTAGAAAATGGTATAAAACACAATGTTCAATAGAATTTTAGAGCTGTTATTATCTCTTCTAATAGATATTAGGCCATTCAATTGAAAAAACAACAAACTTTCAGTGAGCATTCATGATTTGACCTTCATATGTTAGTACACAAATTTTTGTCCAGCGTTACATATATGTTCACCAAAAATTTTCCATTTTGGCATAAATTCTAATAGATTGCTCATTTGAAGCAATTTTGGGGCAGAGTTATCTCTTATTAGATTGTTCTAGAAGATCATATTGAATTGGGGGGGGGGGGGGGGTAATGCACACTGGAAACAGAAAATAAAGCGACATCCCTGAAAAGTACTCTTTTACTGTGGAAATGCCCATTTGTACAAAGATACATGGTATGCATTCCTTGGGAGCAATCTCAACTATTTGCAGTACATCAACTTTTACTGTTGCCATGTGTCATAACTTTTGTCGCTGGTGTGTCTGTCAAACACAAGCTCTGTCATCGGCTTTTCCACATTCATGAATAGATATATGACTCTTTGTGGTCAGCCAGCTGTCCTTTTCGTCTTTTTCCTCATGTTGTTTCTCAGTAAAAGGAAGCAGGATCTGTTTGGGAGACTTGGGGAAATATTAAACCTCTCAGAAATTTGCTTCCACCTCAAAACTGGAATGAGTCTGGGCCATGATGTAATCAGTGAGGCCATTGAACCAAGAAGAGCTTTGTTGCTAAGTTGCACTGGCTCCACCTCATCAATTTAGTTCAATAATGTCGCTGAATCTGCCTAGTCAATAGTGGAATTAATGACCTTCTGCTTCTGACATGAAAGAATGTGTACTAAACCAAACCTCCAACAAAACGGGGTTGTGAGCTTAGCATACCATGCCTCAGACAACACCATCTACATTTTGATCGTTACTGAACACTTCCATTCTCGTATAAGCACACGTGGAACACATAAAGCATCATAGACATAATTACACTATTGGACTCTGGTTCCTTTGGAATATAATAGGCTGCAACTGATTAACAAATCAATATCGTATGGAATTCAGGACTGCATTTCATTTTCTTCATGATTATGATAATAGTTCCCAAGCCTTATTTTTTAATTAATTAATCAATTCTTTTAATGAGGTTGTGTGTCTGATAGGGGTAAATGCCCTGTGAAAATATGTTTCATTAAGTTTAGCTCAGTCTATAGTGCATAAGTCTTGAAATCAGACTAGATGAAAGGGTTCTCTCCCCCCCCCCCCCCCCCTTTATTTTACACTCATGATCAATGTCTGTTGCTTCTTCTTTGATACAGGTATGCTGGAGATGATGAATACTGGACTCCAGGAGAGTTTTTGGAATTCATGCACCAAGAACAGAAGGTATTGTAGACATCTAAAACATTGGACTGTACTGTAAAAGTGGAAGTTTTCATGATGTGCAAATTTTTGTGCATTTCATGCGACCAGACACTAGCTGCTGCACAAAAATAAAAGCAAACAAAATCATTGCTTGTTACATTTGTATGTTCCACTTTAATAGATGTTTTGTGGTCTTAAAGATTAATAAATTCATCTTCCCGTTATGACCGCCAAAAAAAAAAAAATTAATTAATAAATAATTACTGGCGTGAAATATATCCACTTTTGCAGTTACTGAAAAAAAAAGACAATAATATGGTGTAAGAAAGCAAAATATATCAAACAGTGTGACCTTGGAAGCTATTCTCTTGTCTCAAGTCGTGGCTGACAGGTATGATAAAAATTAAAGAATATGTTTGTAAGCTTGCTGTCAATTAAAGTGTGTAGTTGTAAGGCAACTCTCTAAATGCTAAATGAGAATGCTGTCAGTAGAGTGAAAAGAGCTCTACCATGACTTCCAGAAATTTGTTTGTATGGCTTCAAATGACCGAATGCTGATACAATGGATGATATCAGCTTAACCTGACCTTACCATCATGATGATTGAGGCTCAAATTATTGTTTGATTATCCCCCCCCCAAAAAAAAAAAAAAAAATCAATTAAAGAGGAAGAGCATGAAATTTGGACGTGCTTCCAATTTCTCTCAAGTGATGCTCGATTTGTGGTCATGACAGGCATAAAAGTCGTGGAAGGAAGCTTGCTGGCAATTAAGACTCTCTTTAAGGGGTCATTCAGACTCCTGAAAATACTAACTTTGTGTCATGGTTTAAATATGATACTGGTCCACATACTGCTGTCATGTGACAATGGTGTACCAATTGTTGGTAGTAATAAAATCTTGGACACAATGACCATAACGATAATGGTGATAGTAATTAGATGGATGTGAAATGATTGAGGAGGAAGTGTTTAGTATATTGGTGGTATTGATGATTTAGTTATTTCAGTTTCAGCTTGATTTCATCAGAGCTCTCCTTTATATGATCGTTCAAGAGCTATCGTGTGAGCAGTTTTGGAAGGCTGGCCTGGCTCAGATATATTTGAGATTCCTCCTAAGAATTGCTTATAGCTTTATCACTGATCTACTGATCTTTTGGGGTAGATCTCTGAAAAAAAAGCAACAACAACAACTCTCATCAAAGTACCAGCATGAAATATTTCAAGGGAATAGATGGAGATTCTTTATGCTCGGTTGGCTTTAACCCATTCCTTATGGGAACCTCGTGCCCTGCGTATCAAGTCTGTGGACATTTCAGAATTCAGTATTGAACGGGTAAATCAAAGGTTGTTGGTTTGAAGCCCAAAGTGTAAGATTGTATGGTACAGTGTATTCAATGTTTGTTTCACAATTGTAATTATGTCAAATACTCCCTCATATTAAAAAAAAAAATAATGATAATAAGTAGATCAAGGGGAAAAAAACCCGACTGTAACAAACCACTCACAAACACACACACACACACACATGCACACACACATACACACACACAAAACCACCTGCTATTTGATTGCCCGCATAGACTATTTTGTTTTTAATTGGAATTTTATTATGTGAAACAATGAATGCGTATTAAGCCAAGCTGTATCCTCTCATAATAAACTGTTATATGATAAATCATATTGAGTTAATATAAGTCAATCAGTGACTGTATTATAAGTGCACTAAGTACACTCTGATGTCACATCTTGTTCTACAGGTTTATATACTGTATTTCCTGTGCATTTACACAGTGGCAGTCATTGAGTGAATTCACACCCATATGATAATGGCCTCAACTCCACTCCAATGAGTCCTTGAACCAAGTCTGTACTTGAGGCCTTATTATGGGCACTGCCTCCTAATATAGTCTACTGGTATCAGAAGATTAATTCACTTGATGTACAGAAAGTTATAGCCTAGAATGACATTATGGCCTGCTTATTGGTTTTAATCTTTTTTTGGCTTGACTAAAAACAAAACAACAAAATGAAACAAAAAACATAAGCAAAAGCCAATTGTGCTTTCCTTGATTATTCTAAAGTAGTTAGGTATCTTTGTAGATATTTGAGACTCTGAGATATGTATTAAAATGATAAAAGATATACAGTACATGTATGTCTCTTTATCTCTATACAATGTAAGTACCACAGGTAGCTAGCTAGCTAGCTAGCTAGCTAGCTAGATAGATAGATAGATAGTAGGTAGATAGATGAATAGTTAGAGAGAGACAGAAAGAGATGTATAGATGTGTGTACTTATACAATTATTCCTCTTTCAAAATGTTGGTGTATTTCTTCATTTTATACTGACTATGACCAATTTCTAAACCATATGAGGGAATTTTACACAATGAGTTCTACCCATTGATTACTGTGTGTCAGTTAATAAGATATCGGTCCAGGAATACTCATGACTCAGCACAGCTCATAATCATATACTTTCATTCTGGACACTTGTCACCCAGTACTGGGGGTTTGAAGATAAATCAAGATTTAAAAAAAAAAAAAAGATCTTGTGAGATCGCTCTTGCCATGGTTGCCTAGCAACTGCACATTGATTGCCCCATAAAAAGAGTATGACGAGCGCCAGTGTGCTTGTAGTCACTGTCATACCCCGTGGGACAGGTATTGGGAGGTTTGGCAGGTTGCTCTGTGCTGTAACTTTCTGATCAGGAAATGTGTTTAATCGACTCTTTTCTTTCTTTCTTTGTCCTCTTATGCATTGGCTGTGTGTACTGAACGTGCAATTAATAGGAGGTATATGTGATGTAGATTAGATGCTAAGATCATTTCTTGAGGTCCAAGACCTTACAGTGCGCTTGGAATGCAATACTTCAAAAGATCTGGACACACACCAAATATAATGAACAATTTTTGTCCAAACATATTTAGACCAGTTTCAGATCAAAACTGCATTTCAAAAGTCTTGTGGGAGATGTGTATGTGAATGTTTCTGAATCGTAAAATTTAGGTTCAGTACGGAATACTCATTCTGCAAAATGGGTCTATCAATGTGTGAGACAAGGTTTGTCTAGAATTATAAAGATTTGATATTTTTCTACAGACTTAAAAAGAATAAAGACTAAGAAACATGAATTTACTGCTGTTGTAGATACGATGTTAAGTCTACTTTAACTGTCTGCACCATTCTGCACCATCTGTTCATCTGTAAATGGAGTCAGGGGAAGAACCGTTTCTAAGAATGCAACAGTATCTTAAAAAGCTGCTTTGCATTTATGGGACTCTACCATTTCTCTTTACCTATCTGTTTGTCTGTGTGTTTTGTTTGTTTGTCTGTCTGTAGAGGATGGAAGTGACCACTGAGTGGTGTGCGTCGGCCATCGAAAAGTACGAACCAAACCAGGAGTTCCGAGATAAGAAGATCATGACCATGGATGGTAGGTGATCTGTTGTGGATTAACTGATTGTGCCCTGACGCATATTTTCTGTAGACACTTGCACTGAGTCTTCATTGGACTACTGTAAACATACATTTTCTCGGTACCATATTAATTTTCATGTACTTGGCAACACTTTTGGTGAGTGCAAATCTTATGTTATGTTATCTTTTTCATCACATTTTGAACAAGTTGACAATTGCACAGTGCAGATTGAAGAACATGAGAATATGTTTTTGAAACGCTAAGGGTGAAAAATTAATCCCGCAAAAAATATTTATGCTTACGGCCATCTTTAACTGGGTCACATTGATGTAACCTTCCCTCAATATCTCTTGCCTGAAAATTAGATATCAATGAGGTGTGAGACCCTTTCTTGAAAATGAAAATAAACCTACAAACCTACCTCTTATGCTTTTGCAAATTAGATATCATTACATTTGCGTGAAAATGAAACCAAACCTACAACCCTTATCCTTTTCAAACAGTATTCATGATTATTTTTAATAATAGGGAGCTTTAGATTTTTGCGACGGGATGTTCAGAGGAAAAAAAGCATGTTTTGAGCATGTGCAAAAACGCGCGTCAAGTTGATCTATTTATAGCTTGCATTGTCTGAGTTTTTCACTACGTGTTTCTGGGCTTTTTTTACGTCCGCTCAATTTACGACATATAGAGCTACCTCATGCACCGATCATATGGGGGCGCCATTTTTTTTTTTAACGTTGCGTCCTAGCGTAATCTAAAACTATGTTTCAGCGCGACGCAGGGAGAGAGGAGAACGTCCAACGCACTCGTCGTCTCAAACGTCCGCGCAGCAAATCTAAAGCTCCCTAATATAGATTCAGAGCAGCAGTTACAGAATTGAGCATGAAGCCTCTCGCACACGTACATCACTTTTGATTATAAAATCTTTAATCAGTTGAGTACAAAATTTAATATTGTAATGCAAATGCTCCCCAATTTTTTTTCTTACTTCCCCTTGGCATATCACCTTCTTAACCTCTGACTACAAGATAGTGTACATTGTAATTTCTCATGGGGGTAACACATGGTACAAACAGTTTGCATGTGTAATGAGCAATGTGCAAAGTTGCTGTAAAAGATTTTACTTTTTATGATTTAATCTACAATGCAGCTGTGTAGACTCCCAAAAGTTACAATTTCAAGTGGGATCTGGGAGGATGACTAAACAATTTCAAGGCTTTGTTTAATTTCTCGCCGACAAAAAGCAGAACCAAGACAGGTCTAGTTTCCAAGACAGATCTAGTTTCTGGAGCTAACAGTAGTTCTCTAAAGAGCATTTTGATATAGACAGTTTGACTATCTCCATGTGAAATGCCAAACTGGATGCCAGGAGCACTAAAAGTGTAGCACAAAAGAAAATTAGATTCAAAACAAAAAAACTTTTATACATAATATTAAAGGCAATAATTTTCAAGCATCTCATCAGAAGGTAGCAAGAGCATATCTTTCCCTTGATGTTAGTGTGGAGTAATTTGCCATGGCTCGTTAGTTAGGGAACAGGCGGCACTGCTGTTAATTGACCCAGTGTACTTTGCAAACTAATGATGTTCACCAAATGACTGAACCTTTCATACCCACCATCCTCTGTACATTAATGGAGCAAGCGGTAGTGGTATGTTAACGACAGCCTACGTTTTTCCTTAATTGGTAGTGGAGATTCCTAATACGCCACTCATACACACATACACACACAGGCATTAATGAAGAGTTTTATCGCAAAATGATCTGACTTCTTGTTAAGTTGAGATATTTGCAATTAAAGCTGCCAGAAAACAAAGAAAATTGTAAGAAAATACTTGATATTTGTATTCATAACATCAAGAATATTCCTTGCTACGTTACAAGAGGTTTCACGGGAAAGGCTTGATTTTGCACTGTCTGATGATGGGGACTTCAAAATGTTTAAAATTGGTGCTTAGGCCATTATGCGATTAAACTCTTCAAATATTTGATAATATATGCACTCCCCCACACACATGCACACCCCCACACACATGCAAACACGTCAGAGGAGAGTTAATCTTTAAAGAAACATTGAAAATGAGAAGGGATGTTGTTTTGGTAACAAGCTGTTCCGCACTGGATAGCACAATAATGGAAACCGGCGGTAATGAGTGTTTTGTTGTTGTTGTTGTTGTTGCTATTCTCTACTCCCAGCCCTCTTCCTGTTCATTGCAAGGCTGCCTCAATGTACTTTTCATGTTGTACTGTTACCATGGAAACAGAAAGCCAATATAGTCAATGCTGTACAAGGCATATATTAATTCTATTTCTATGAAGCATTTGCTTCTGAAATTGTGTTCAAGATATAAATTCTTTGGGGAGATTTATGTCAATTTGGAAAATGTTCTCCAGTTTGTCAAGTTTATTATGTTCATATTCAGAGAGCACTCAGACAAAGTTGTTAGGGGCATTACAAAGACCCTACATGTATGTCATTATTATTAATGGCATTCTATTGCATGACAACTATTGCAAGAGGGAAGTAAAGGGATAAAGTGAACATACCCAAGTCAATTCCCTTTTGTCATTTTCTGTTTGTTTATGAATTGCTATTGAATGATAATTATTCAGCTACTAGATGATTACAGAGATATCAATGTTTAATCATGCCTTTAATGTTGATTATGAGTGTTTGTGTGAGATTATGGAAGGTACAAAGTACACAAATGTTGAAGTCAGTATATATATACCACAACCTATATCTTCTCTTTTTTTCCTCTCTAGCTAGGTGTAGGCCATTGTCTTTAAAACTTTGAATAATGTAATTTGATGTGGTGAGTCATTGTGAAGTGAATGATTACTTGCCACAAGGATATGGAGCTGCTTGGTGAATTTTTTAATTCATAAATTGTTGTTGTTGTTTTTTTTTAAAGTTAATCTGAAACTAGCCTTTGAAGAGTCAGAAAGCTTGCAGTCAAACTAGAAGAAACAATAGCAGCAACAACAACAAGTACTCTTTATCTCAAGCTAGGCACTTGACCTAGACTTAAGTCAAGCAGTCATGCACAAAAGGAGAGCAATAGAATTGCTAAAAAGATTAATAAGTGAAACAGGTCTGTAAAATGAGACTAATTCAGTCAAACTTCATAGTGGACCTTATGTTGTGCTCAACTTATTGAAAGTTGGTGATTATTAGTTTTGTTTTGATCATTTTCCATCAGGTTTCTTCCTCTTCATGATTGGACCCAATGGCCTGGTGTTTAATCCCTTCCATGAGACCGTCTACCAGGATATGAAGCAACCTTTGGCCCACTACTTCATCAACTCTTCCCACAACACGTAAGGGGTTAAAGTTGATTTTGTGCTGGTGTTTTGTCACATGAACAAAAGTCTCTCTTCGTTAGGAGAGGAAAATGTCATTGAGGGTTCTAGAACAGAAACCAGCTGATTTTATCTCGAGCAATATCTGTTTTGTCTCGACACATACTAGAGATTAGTGTAGTGTGATATTCCTGGGGGCATTTCACAAAGCATTTGTCAGACATTTTTTTTCTGACAAACTGTGATAAGCTACGGAAATCCTTGCGTCTAATTGGCTGACAGCGGATTTACCAGAAAAAAGATATTGGACAAAAATGCTTGATAAAATGCCCCCCTGGAGTGACATAGATGTTTCAAGTATGGGAGGGAATGTTGAGGGTCCTAAAACAGAAATCAGCTGATTTTATCTGTAGCAATATCTACTTCATCCAGACACGTACTAGAGATTAGTGTAACATTATGTTACTTGAGTGAAAGAGATACTTCATGTATTGGAGGGAATATCAGGTAGATGCCTTTAATGAGCATTTTAAAAGGAGAAATAAAGCTAAATATGAGGAATACAACATATTTTCATTCATTACCCATTGTCGTGGAAGTTACTCCAGAGATACATGTGGAATATGTACATCATTTCAGTATGACAGTTTTGTGATACCATAATTACCTCCGCCAAGGGAGGAGGTTATGTTTTCGTTACCGTTGGTTTGTTCGTTCGTTTGTTCGTTTGTCTGTGCACAAAATAACTCAAAAAGTAGACAACGGATTGGGATGAAACTTGCAGGAAAGTTTGAGAATGACACGAGTAACAAACGATTAACTTTTGGTAGGCTTCTATATTGGGAAATCGGCGACTTTCAGCACAGCATGGGTGGAAGTATCTCTATGGAAGAACAAGATCAGTGGTGAAAATGATTTGCATGCTTGGCGGAGGTCTGCGCTCTCTGAGTGCTTTTCCAGTTATATATGCGATGTCGTTGCCATCTGCAATTTGGCAATGATTAAGAAAGCTGTGCTGAAAAAGTTTTGTTGCCTGTCTTAGAAAATGCTGTAAAACAAGATATATATGTGGCATGAAATTTTTGTGAATATTCACTGGTATTCGATGTATATAGTGTAGACAAAAACTTTCACATGCAATTCAATTTCTTGAATCTAGGCTCTCGCAAAATTCATGAAAATAAAAATGCGCGCGAACATACCTCATTCTACAGTAGACCAAGAGGGGAAAATGCTATAGAGAAAAGCAGTTGAATGAAAACATGAAAAACAAAAGTGAAACCAAAATCTAGTACCAATATCCAGCAAAGACATGCAACAGTACTGGTAGGAAATCCGTCTTATGAGATTGTGAAGTCTAGATAGATATTGTACAGACCCCCCAGTTTTCCCACAGCTAGCAAGTTAATCCTTTGTGTACCAGGGACTTTGGACAGTATGTACAGTCCTATGGGGTTTCTGCACTGGTCAACACTCAAATTACATGGAGTGTTAAGTGTACCAGCAGCCTCACTCCTTGACACAACTTCTTATTTGCTGATTGTTAGCAAGAGGAAGCTAATTATAAGCTCTGAGCATTGCGCTTGCACCATTTTATGCAGAGCTGTCCTGTCAAAAATTGACACACTGGAATTGCGTTTCTGATTAGCAGCTCCGATTCAAGGTTGGATTTTGATGTTTGCTTTATGGGAGTACGCTTTATCCAGTGGATGGAGCGTATGTTTACATTCATGGTATCGCTGATCATCTGTGGAGAGATAAGTTTTGTGTTAGGCTTGCGTTATTTCGTGCTGCCCGAAAATTATTTTTTTTGTGACTTTTTTTAAATTTTCTGGAAATTTCATAATGGATCAGCTATTAAAAAAAAGAGAAAAATGGAAAAATAAGGGGGGGGGGAGTAAAAAGGAACTACTTGATGTTAGAAAGAATCAAATCAACTATCAGTGTTGTCATTGAAAGGGATTTTCCACAATGAGATACACATGTAAGATATGAGAAGACAGAGGAGATGTTATTAAAGGACAAGTTCACCTTCATAGACATGTGGTTTGAGTGAATGCAGCAATATTAGTAGAACACATCAGTGAGAGTTTGAGCAAAATCGGACAATCCGTTCAAAAGTTATGAATTTTTTAAGTTTCTGCTCAGTCACGACTGGATGAAAAGACTACTATAGCTTGTGATGTCACATGAGTACAACGATATAAAGAAAGAATAAAGAAAATTCAACATATTTCCATTTTTCTCGCATAACAAAAGAACACTTGACTTCTCTCTTTCAGAAGGCAGGGGGAATAATATTACCCTTAACATACGTCAGTAGCAAGTCGAAGAAATGTGCACTTTGTTCAAAAAGTAAAGTTTTGTGAAATTCTCTTTGATTTTCCTTATATAGTTGTACGCATGTGACATCATACACTGTAGTAGTCTTCTCTTCCAGCAGTGACCGCGCAGATGCTTAAAATATTAATAACTTTTGAACGGATTGTCGGATTTTCCTCAAACTTTCACTGATGTGTTCTACTAATATTGCTGCATTCTCTCTATCCTTATGTATATGAAGGTGGACTTGTCCTTTAAGGTCTTGAGAACAATTTTAATAGAACTGCAAAATATTGTTCGTCTGCATATTGCAAAGAACACTTTGTCATTTGCAATGCCATGGAATTGCATCAGTTCTATCACCACCCCACCCCCCACCAAACCAAAGCAATACCCTGACATCCAACAAGGAAGAGTCTATCAAATCATCAAATTGTCGGTTGAGAATGATGAGGGTGTTTTAAAGTTACCAGTAAAGCCATAGACCCAAATTCACGAAGGTGGTACAATTGAAATCATGGTTTAAACAGTGGTTTACTGTATACATATTTCGTCTGTGTAAATGCTATTGACAGATTGTGTACACCAATAGACGTCCAGTAGCAAGCGTGCATTGATTCGCACATGTCAAAGGTACGCCTATTTCACGCTAATTTCAGACCATGGTACAAATTTTATATCATGGTCTAGATTTAAACCACTTTCGTGAATTCGGGCCATAGTGTTCAAAGCACCTTAACACCCTTCTCATTCTCAGCTGACAAATTGTGGCTGGTGATTGTATCTGAGAGATCCAGGTATATTTCAATTTCTCTTTTTCACCTTTTTCCTCCACAGATACTTGATGGAGGATCAGCTGAGAGGACCCAGCAGCGTTGAAGCCTACATCCGGGCCTTGCAGAGAGGATGTAGATGTGTGGAGTGTGAGTCCGGAGAATGATCAGTTCATTCAGTCATCTTTTGATACGATATGATTTGATAAATTCATTTTGATCAGTGTGTATGTTGCCACTCTACACCTCCCTTTAGCTTTTGAACACCTCCCCTCATCTCTCCGACACCTCCAGTATACCCCCCCCCCACCTTATAACTTACCTCTACTTATCTAACATCTCCCCCTTCATCTTCCCCACACCTCTACTATACCTCCCTTAAACCCCCACAAACCTTCCCTAAACCTCTTGTGAATGCCTCCCCTTTATCTATCTATATACATGTACAATGTACCTCCACTACACCTCCCTTACACCGCCCTATGCCTTCCCATACCTCTTGATCATCTTCCCTTCATCTCCCCTACATATCCACTACACCCCCTTATAGTATACCACCTTGCGCCTTCCCAATACCACTTGATTACCCTCCCTTCATCCCCTTCACCTCCAGGGTTCCTCCCCTATACCCCCACACCTTCTCTAAACCTCTTGAACACCTCCCCTTCATCTCCCTACACACCTACTATACCTCCCTTACACCACTCTATACTTCCGAACACCGCCCTTTAATCTCCCTACACCTCCACTGTACCTCTGTTACACCATGCTAAACCTCCCCTATGTCTTTAACATCTCCCCTTTATCTTTCTTACACATCCACTACACCACCTATACACTATCCTACCTATACCTCTTGATCGGCCTCCCTTTATCTCCCCCATACCTCCAGGATACCTCCATTACACTGACCTACACCTCACCAAATGTCCCTTGCATTTCTCCTCTACATCTCTAATGCCTTTTGTAAACTGCCTCTACACTTTCTCTCAGTATCTCATACACCTCCCCAAAACTTGTCCTACACCTTCCCTTAGCCTCCCCTAAATTCCCCCATTAAAAATGTACCTTCCGCACACTACCCCTACACCTCTTCTAAACAGCATCTCCTCTCCCTCTCCCCTACACCTCCCCAAAACCTGAACCACACATGCCCTCTTCACCTCTCTTACACCTCCTGTACCAAGTTGGATCCTCTACGTCAGTAATCCCATCTGCTGCTACCCCAAACTGAACCCCTTTTTCTTGTTTCCTTCGCCCAGTGGACTGCTGGGATGGGCCGGACAATGACCCCATTGTCTACCACGGACACACCCTCACCTCCAAGATCAAGTTCAAGGACATCATTGAGGCTGTCGACAAATATGCTTTCGCTGCCTCCGAGTAAGTAATACATACTTATGCATATATATGTATGATGCTTAACCCGTTGAGGACGAGTCCCGAGTATACTCGGGCAGGTGTCTATGGGCAATGCGTGTTGTAGCAAAATCAGCCCGTCCTCAACGGGTTAATGCATGCACAGTAAATTGTTAGCCAAGACTAAATGAAAAAGAGAAGAAATAATGTCCCTTAAAGAGATTTCAGTCATTGCATTCACAATCTTCCCAAACAAACTATTTCCATTTGAAATGAAAGTAATAATATTAATGTACACCGCACACTATTTTTGAGAGCACCCTCTTATATTTGCCGGTAGTTTCCATTTCAGCTCATTAAACTATATGTGCAAGTGAAAGTACTGGCACTTAAATTCCTTCCTGTCCGTTTCAAATGTCTGCTCTTATGGTTTATAAGATATCTAATAACGCTGTCTCGTCTTATCTTAGACTTTGTTTCTCTGCACTACTCTACTACAACCTGATCTCTTTATTATCTCTGTACTCTGCAATTATGATATTGTCCTTGCACTTGTACCAGTTATGGTGATAGGGCATTTTCTGTCATTGCTTTATTCTGAATTTCTTTATAACAAACTCTCCTGTCACTGAAGAATCTGTACGTATGGCTTATTGTTCCCTACACGGCACAGCAATATTACTCTCATTTCTGCAACATTTTAAATTATGTAAAATAGCTCACTGCATGTTTATTTTATTTATTTATTTATTTTTTTATAAATCATGTTTATTTAAAAGCCTACTAAGATTTTATCAAGAAACTGGTGTTTCACAGAAGTAATTCTGGCATACTTTTGTTGACCTTTTACCTCTTTCGTATTACATATTATGTCTTCAGGTATCCCCTGATCCTGTCATTTGAGAATCACTGCAGTGTAGAGCAGCAGAAGGTCATGGCCCAGTACGTCACTTCCATCCTCGGCAGTAAGTCCTCCTTAGCAACTAAGAGCTCTGCATTGACGGGCTTGCCCTCTTGATAATCTACCTCCATTTATGGCTGCTAATCTGTTCGTGTAACAGCCCGAAGCCCGTCCTTAAAGGGGAAGGCTAGTAACTGATCAGTGGGAATCAGTGGAAATGCTGGGAGATGATTGTTCCAATCCTTATGGGATTCATTCAAGAGTTCATTGTATATCTATTGTTGTGTGAAAATGATTTGCTTCAGAACGGTCTCGTATTCAAGTAATGTGCAGATTAATGCTCCGTCACTGACCAGGGACGCTAACCTGGAAGCATTAAACTGCACATTACTTGAATATGAGACCATTCTGAAGCAAATCATTTTCACACAACAATAGATATACAATGAACTCTTGAATGAATCCCATAAGGATTGGAACAATCATCTCCAAGCATTTCCACTGATTCCCACTGATCAGTTACTAGCCTTCCCCTTTAACAAGATTGATTTTGATATGGAAGAGAAAATATGAGACAGATGCTGCAGAAATTTATGCAAACATGTACCTCCGAAAAATATATAAACAATTGACTGTACCTCATCCCATTTCACAGTTTCCAGTTTCTTTATATCAGCTGAGGCTAAGAATGACATGACATTTCAAGGGTGTATTTGAAGAGTTTGTTTGCAAAAACCGATAAGTCCATATTTTCCAAATGGAGATATTTGCGATTAAAGGTCAAGAAAAATAAAGAGAATAATTAGAAAATTTTTGCTTCTTTTGACCATAACTTCAAAAATTTACCTTTATATGTAGTGACCAATACAAAACGTTTGTATATCATTTAAAAGGTATTATTTTGTACTGTGTGACAGACTCTGTACTTCAAAATCTTCAAAATGGACTTATCGGTTTTTGCGAACAAACTCTTCATTTGCAATTTGAAAAAAAAGCTGAAGCTGCGCAAAATTCCTTTCATAGATGTATTTCACATTTTCTTTGTCTTCTCCCTAGATCAGTATGTTTATGTGGGTCAAGAATCATGCGATTAACTGAGCATTTGTAGAGTTCTTTTTATGTTTGTAGAGTTTCTTTTTGTTTGAATCAAATTTAAAATGCATCACAACAACAAATGACCACTGTTTACTAGGGTAAAAATACCCTACCAGTTGCCAAATTTGATATCAAAAAGACAAATGGATGGAGCTCTTCAAAACATATGTTATCTTCATTCTATCATCTTTTTTTGTTGTTAGTACAACAATTTATGATTTGCACAATTTATGTGTCCATCTCTTTAGTATGTCATGAAGTTCAAATTACATTAGGAATGATAATACAGAATGTACCTCTAATCATACTGTGTATACTAATGTCTTCTCACCTAAATATTTCAGACAAGCTGTACACGAACAACAACCTCCACAATGCAGCAGCGTTTCCCTCGCCGGAGGATTTGAAGGGGAAAATCCTTGTAAAGGTGAGATGGAAAATATATTTTTGGTCCACTATTCTCAAACTATACAGCTGTTATAGATCCATGCATATTCTACATTACAATGTGTAATTTGTTATAGTAGTACTTTGTACGCCATGTATTTAGTGAGTCTAAATTTTCACGAATCGGAACTTCCTGACAATTTTGCATGTGGCTAAATTCGTGATCGTGGAGCCTTGTGCCGAACAGAGAAATGTATGTACGCGTATGCCACATTAATAGCCTGATCAGAGTCAATATTTTTGTGTGTCTTTAATTACGCGAATAGCGCCTGACTTGCGAAATTCTTGAAAATAAAAACCTCGCAAAATATTCGGCATATACAGTATATGAAAGCAAGTGCAAGTTTGATTTCTAGTCTCATCCTTGTGACAATAGCGAGCTTGAGATCTGCGACGCACACGCTAAGACGACGTAGCCTCCTGGGTTGGACAATAGAAACAACTGCCTCGCGCAAGTGCAGATCACCATTTTTTGTCTAATTAGCATCATCTTAGCATTTGTGTTGCAGATCTACAGTAACTTGCTAATGACAGTATGGAACATGCAGCTTTAATCAGGTAGAGAGAAGGAATATGGAGTAGAGAAAGAAGAAAAGTGTCATGAAAGAGTAGATTGAAGAAATGGTAGAAACCAGACAGGAATCAAACTGTGGGGCTGAGACAGCTGAGGTGGAGAGGGTGATGTACAATGACTGCACATAGTTTGGAGTACGACCCATAGAGAGACAGAGTATACAACATTAAACCTGTCTGTAATGGCCACCCAAGGGAGACGAAAATTGCGGCCTTTATAGACAGGAGGCTGCTGTAGACAGGTTTGACTGGATGCAGTTCTTTTTTTTTTTACCTTTCTCTCAGTGTCTCTTCTTTGCCTGATGTTTATGATGCCTGTACCTTGACATAAACTGAATATTTGATCATTTATGAATAATACATTGTGCATCAGTAGATTCATCTGCTCACATTGGATGCATCATTGACCAAATTCATTCTAAATATGACACGCTAGGGAAAGAGGCTTCCCCCGTCCACGACTGCTGAGGATGACGGAGAGGTCAGTGACGAGGACGAGGCAGCCGACATCGACCCTGATGACCCACAGATCAAAGAAGAGTTGGAGAAGAAGAAGAAGGTGAGAAAAAAAAAATGGCATCAAATATTAGCATGTCGTCAATGTTCAGTAGATGTTAAGAGCACCAAAGTTAGATATTTTGTTTGTATATGTATGTTTTAATTTATTTTTCTGCTTCAGAGTTCGAGAGTTATTCTTTTGACATTGAACCAATTAAATGCAAAAAATGCCATTTTTATAGACAAGAAGATTGTACATTGTATGTTGCATGTATTCTTAGGTGCATACAGACTGGGAGACAATTTTAGGGAGCGACAAATTGCATAGTGCCTTTATCAGACACTGATCTTTGTTTATCTCTTTTATGTTCTGTTCAAAGAAAAGTAGCGCATGTATGCTCTAGTTTTTTGAGAAGTAGCTTGATTTAAAATATGTCATGCTGTTGTGTATTGCCATCTACAGTGTATTTGAAGAAGTTGTTATGTTGTTATTTTTTTGTCATTTTTATTTTTTTTCTTCAAATGAAATTATAGCTGGCAAACTGCCTACATTCCCACAGTTTAAGTTAAGATAAAAATTTTGCTGGAAACTGTAGCTAGTACTGAGTTCTTGATCAGCAAGCACCCTAGTGTAGTCTTTAAAAAAAGCAGTAGTGTGTCGTGATTATATGGTTACTGACCTGTAGAGCAAATGACATAGAATACTTAAGAAAGATAACAACTATGTGTAATATCCACTGTAGATAATACATGTACATGATCAAAGCAGATCACAATTTGCTGCAAGATCATAGAATATTTCATGAAATCAGTGAAGTGGTGGTCAATTTCTGATCCACACCATGTGAGGATGTTTAAAAAATACATGTAAAATGATAACTATTTGAGGTTCGGAATGGACCAATAAAGGAGGGTCAGAAATTGACCATCGCTTCATTGATTACATGAAATATTGTATGATCCAGAAGCAGATTGTGATCTGTTTTGATTATGCAACATTTACAGTGGAAATTACACATCGTTGTTATCTTTCAGAAGTACAAGTGTATTCAATGACATCTGCTTTGCAAATGAATGCTAATACATATCGTCGCTGGGGTGACAAGACCTTGTATCTGCAATTTTGGTGAAAATGACTTTTTTGGATGAATGGTCAAATAATGGGTCAAGTGATGTCCTGTCCAAATCCCAACTGTCTTACTCCAAAAATGAAGCCCCCACGGCATGTCAAAGGAAAGGCTATCCCATTCGCCATAGTGCTTTGGCCGCCATGTTTTTTGGCTCTCCTGAACATTTGACATTTTGTAGATATGAGGTCTTGTCGCCCCAGCGACGATATGTACTTGCTAATATTTGCTGCTTGTCAAGATAATTCGTGATTGCTCATATGTTTGATTTGCATATGGCATGATAAGCATTTATGTTAAGCTGGATTCTCTGAGATGAATAATTTGCTTACACCTAGCAACCAAAACCAGCTTGACTCTGTTGTTGAATTCCCTTGTTTCAAAGCATTAAGGAAAGCAACAAAAATCATTCTTGCATTCAATGGGAAGGGGATATTGGAACAAAAGTAAGGATGAATGGAAAGACACTTTGTTGTACTTTTGAAGTTTGGCACATTTTGGGGACTGAGATGTTATGTCTACATGTGGGAGTTTATACTCACTGTCTTTCCTGATATGGTCTGGTGTTTCATTCTTAACATAATCCAACTTTCTTTGAAGTACAGATATTGGTGCAAGAGAGCTGTATGAATTTCATTTAAATGCTACTTAATTAACACATTTTTTTTTTTTTTTTTTTTTTTGCAGTGACAGTTTTGATGATTGAAATTTGGTTATTTGTCTACTAATGATGCTGTTTCATCAGCACTCGGTGGCTTTACATAAACATTCAGTGGGATTTTTTGGCTTGACCATACACATGACTGCCATGTTACGTGATAGGACCAGCTGTTCAATTGCTGTTTTAAGGCCATGGCATTGTCAAGGACATGATTACATAAGCTGCACCTCCCCCATAGGTGTATTATTCCATGACAATGGAAAAATCATGTCATTCTTCCCCGCCCAGAAACCTACCGAGCAAGTGAGAAAGTTAATACATGCCAAAGTCCCCATGATGGGCAAAAAACGGGTGATGAACTAAAATTGGTTTGTTTTCAGAGTTTTTCCCACCTTCTGCCATTCCCTCCCCTTAGGTGCATATGTCTGTCCAAGATTTCTTTCATATCATAAGGCTCTTCTCTTCTTGTGTCTCTGCATTGCATACGTGTAGTATGAAACAAAAAGCCAATTAAAGCAAGAACAAAATAAAAGAAATAATAAAAAGTAACCACAATTATCAAAAGCAGCTGCAATTATTTCTTTTTTTCCTAGTAACTGTGTACTGGGTCCTGTATCGCACATATCACTTTAAGGCAGCTCTAATGACAATTGATAATTGCAAGCTACCACAGCAGTTTCTTAACTTCTTGCCCCTAGTTATTCTTTTTTTTTTTAATCAGCTTTTGTCATCTTAGCCATTACTCTTTACATCCGTGCTTGATACAGTAGAAATCTGAAAAAAGTGACTGCATTGTCCATTGCGATATCTGTGTCATTCCAAACATCGGCAGCCATTTACAAAATTCTGTGAAGACTTTAAGCAATTGGCAAATGTCTGCATTTTATTGTTTCTTAACATACTTTTGTTAAAATCATCAATGTGACATGTTTCGTGCGTGGGAATGCTAGGGAATGCTAGGATACGCTTTGCTAGGGAACAAAGCATGCTTGCAGGATTTTTTTCTCCTTTATTTCTTTTTTGGACTCATGAGGTAAAACATTCCATAACTGTGAAATGGAGTATGATATGCAAATGCTAGTCAGTGCCAAGAAATCCTTCGTATATAATGTTCGTTGTAAGTGTCATGTAAAAATTCAAAATGTGAGCAAATTGCAGCAGAATAATATAAAACTGTTATGGTTTTGTAAAGAAAAAAAGGATTAAACAAGCAAACAAGCAGAGTGCTGTAATGAATCTGCAAAAGTATTGTGCGCTATTAAAGTGGGCCTTGTCATGTATCATGCATGTTCAATGATTACCAGTGGTAGAAAGGGATAGAAATAGTTTTTAAGAGTGGGTTAGTGGTATGTGCCGACTTTTGGAGGGATGTTGTAGGGTTTCTCCCTTTCTCACTTTTTATGCCTCTGCTCGAAGGGCGATGGGAGGCATCATTTTGTCCGGTTGTCCGTCTTTCTGTCCATCCTTTTTTTATATGATACTGCAGCAATGCGTTGCAGACAAAGTACTTGTTATATTTGAAAACCTGTGTCTGACAGTAAAGAGAGTGTTAGTGTGAATGTTGGCGGAGTACTCTTACCGTTTTTACGCTGTTTGGTTATCGTTTATCTTGTCTTCTCCCAGGAGGATGGTGGCGGTCAGGTATGTAGTCAAAAAGTGTATGCTGCATTGGTCTCTGTCATATTTAATCGATGTGGTGGTCATTTTTCCTCTCTTGGGACCTTCTCTAATTTTGTATTTTGTTGTTTGTTGTCAATATCACAAAGCACTTCTTTCGATCAATTGCAAGTTTTTTATACCCCCATCCCTTTCTTTCCAATCTTTTGCAAGTTCCAATGTGTTTGTTTGTTTGCCCCCCCCCACACTTTCTTGAACATCTTTGTCGTTAAACAAAACCATTTGGAATGAAGTAACCACCTCCATGTTGTGAGCAGTGTGAGAATGTTCCCACTGAGCCACTGCTTGCCAATTACTGTTCATTACTGGAGCATCTGTTCATTTGTTTCTATGTGTGTGATAGTCATGTGTCTTGACTACTACTGGTAGGAATGTGCCTACTAAAGTTCATTACACCGAGGTCATGACGTATTTTATGTGACTTCGTTGGATGTTGTCTCTTTTCAGACTGAACTTTGTATTCTTCTTCTTTGTCTGTCTGTCATTTACTCCCTCCCTCTAATTATTTACAGAAGTATTCTGTACAGCTTTATTTTGAGTACTCTAGGAAATAGTATATCTATATGTGTATCTATTTTAAATACATAAATTAAGAGATAAAGTTTGAAAAGTATTAAAGTAGTGAAGAGAATTTCACATATGTATTCATTGGGACCACATGGTAGCATTTAACTGGTGGATGGGCATATATCATATAATAATAATTGCCAATATGGAGTATAATACCTGCACGATGATACAACATGTATGTATATTAAAGGGAAAGACATGGGCATCTTTAACAAGCAAACTTCATGGATACCAGTGTATATTGATGCAATAGAAGATGATTATATTAACCTGTTGCCTTGGAGATATCATAATTCCCAGTGAGTTTACATGTGTCAAACCCAGTCTGGTATTAGCAATGGCTTAAACTACAGATACATTTTTTCCTCTTTCAGTCTTGGGACTCTACGATAATCAGTACCTGCATGATTACAGCAGCTACCAGAAGGGGCTCAACTACTTTACTTTAAGCCCTTCGATCACTATACAAATATTTATATGATATTTGATATTTATATATTTCTTCAATTTCATGACAAACATAATGTATGAATTATACATTTTTCATTTGTACAAATCATAGGATTTTTTTTTAAAGAAGAATTAAAAAACTTGATGAAGACGAAATATTGATAATTATTTAATACAAATTACACAACAAATTGATATTAAAGAAAAAAAAATTCAAAGGTACAATCTGAGGGAAGTAATTTGCAGAAAATGAAAATAAAAAGAAATATTGCAGAAATGAGATACTTAACATCCTCATCAGGGATGCGTGATTTCAGTGGCCCTGACATTAAATAATATGTTTTTAGAGGAAAAATTTTGACTTCTGAAATGACTCTCTTGCAGGTGGTGTATTTCATATATCCAATGCATACACCCAGCACGAGGTCACTATGGGAAACTGCATTTTAATGGAAGACAAAAAAAAAAAAAGGCTCCACAGCTTTTATCCTATGATCCATTACTCATAATGTATCAATGGATTTGATTTAGGGGGGGCATGGCATGTCTTGATGTATTGTTTTTGTGATAAGACTGTCAGTTGTTTTTGTGTCTTTTCATGTGTGAATCAATTGTTATTTGTGATTCCATTGCAAAAAATGATGGTGAACCACCCCCCCCCCCAGAAAAAAAAAAGAAAGAAGACAAAAAAAAAGAAGAAGAAAAGATATACATAATATCAAAGCATGCATTTTCTGTTGCAGTTAAACTTGGGTTTAAAATGGAAAGGTATGGAGATGGTAAAGTCCCAGACATTGGTCTAAGTTTAAAGTCCCATGGACAAATTTGTCTAGGTTCCTGAATTTGATCTTGTTAGAAAGAGTATCCCTTACCAAATGTTCAGTTGACGTAGGCACCACATTGGGAGTTGCCTACCTTCGCTCCCGCCTTCCTCCCCCCTCCCCCCCCCCCCCAAAAAAAACAAAAAACAAAAAAAAACACAAAAAAACCCCACAAAAAACAGTTACCCATCTCTAATGATTGGCACCGTTTGTGAGCATGTGACTCAAGCCTGCTATGCACTGAAGTGGGGGTGGGGAGATGAAATGGCTGTGTAAAATTGATCGGCTCTTACTTTATTTTTGGCTCAGTGAGCATGTAATTACGAAAGCAAAAGTCGCCGAGAGCTCCATGGCATTATACTTTGCACGTTGGCCCATCCATGATATGTGGGTTTATAATGGTGAACAAGAATATACAAGATTTATACATTTTATTTGCATAATTTAATGCATAAGATATTGGTGATATTTTTTTTCCATGCCGCCTTGCCTTTTGGGCTGAATTTGAAGGAAGCAAGCAACATTTTGTGATTTTTTTTTTTCTGTGTGTGTGTATTTGCATGAAGCATTTTTATTATTTTTTTTAAAGAAAAAAAAATATACAAGAAATAATTTGAGGAACCCATATTTCTAGTAGGGAAGCATAAGAAAAATGCTGTAAATTCCATGATACTGAAAGAATCACATGCTTCCATCAAACAGAATTCAAAATGATTTTATGAATATCCTTCCATATGGCTAAAAAAAAGTCATACAATTGTGATTGATATAAACAAGTAGACCTACTACCATATAGAGGCATTCCCCCCAAAAAAAAAAGATTAAAAAAAATAAAAATCTGTATATACATTGTATAGTGTTGTACTATGTATAGTTTAGAATGACTTTTCATTGAAATATTGTATTTACAGGATGAATGATGGCCCAAAATTTTGTTTTTGCACCCAATAAATTGTGGTGCATAAAATTAGGCCCATTTATTGGTGATGACACACGCAACACATACATTGTACATTGTACATATGTGTATTTACATACTGTTATACACACATGAACACACATTTTTTATATACTTAAAAAAATGCATACAAACACTCATACATACCGTACAAACACACACATAAGCACATACACATAATACACACACACACACCCACACACACACCACACACTTTGACATGTGTGTGTACATTTTTTAGTGTTATATCTGTGACTATTCATGCGTACATGTATGCATCATATGATCGCTGTAATGTCGACTGCTGTTCCTGTCCATTCCACAGCCCATCCCTGCGTATTTTGTTGTTGTTTTTTCTGTCATTTAAATGTTGTGGAGTGTTCTTTATATTCTTTTTATCATTTACCACTTTTAATGTCATTGATCTACCGAGAAATTGTGTGCATTATCTTGATTCTGCACTGAATGCCGAGTTTTTCTGCATTTGATCGTAATTTGTGATATCAAATCGCACTGTGTAACCTTTTTCCTGTCATTCCTTTTTAACTTTGTCACACTTTCTACCTTGTTTTCTACTTTTTTTTTGTTTATTTTGTTTTGTGATGGTTGGGTTTGATGGTAGCCGAAAGACAAGAAGAAGGTAAGTGCCTTGTATGCCAGCCAGTGATCATGTGATTTAGTCATGTGATTAGTCATGTGAACAGGCATGTGATTGGCATGCTGTCACATATGTATGCATCTCACCTCCGCTCTGCTTCACACACTGAGACAAATAACGCACGGCTTCATCTCTAACCACACTCACGTTCCAATCGCTGTCTCCGCTTACGTCCAAGAAAATATCACTGCGTTGAATATTCACATCTGTGTAGAACAATTTATTGCATGTATTTATGGCTTTCAAGTCAGAATATGTTATGAAATGTTAATCAAATTACATGTATGTGTCACATTTGAATAGCAAATGATGTTTGGTGATATACAGCTATATTTAGTCGTATTTCACTAGAAACAGGAAAGTAATCTTACATAGCTATTTATTTGAAAGTGTAAGATGAAAATTGCATTATCCTCCCTGTTCTCTTTCCACAAAGGTGACTTGAAAAGACTGATTTACAGAGTCACACACTTCACATTTTCACACATATGTACAAAAGTAATTCACCCTTTGCTACATATGTGCACTTTTAATAGTTAAATATGTGCTGCAAATAAAGGCAACTTTAATTTAGCCCTGCATAATATATATATTTTTAGCTCACCTGAGCCAAAGGCTCAAGTGAGCTATTGCGATCGCCCTTCGTCCGGCGTCCGTCGTGCGTCGTGCGTCGTGCGTCGTGCGTCGTCCGTCGTCCGTCGTCCGTCGTCCGTCGTGCGTCGTGCGTAAACTTTTTACATTTTCATCTTCTTCTTGAAAACCCCAAGACCGATTTTCATCAAACTTGGCAGGTAGCATCCCTAGGGGGTTAGGAACTCAATTTGTTAAAATGGGCACCATGCCCCACCCAGGGGGCCCCCAGGGGGGCCCAAACCCCCCAAAATTAAGGAATCTGTAAAAATCTTCTTCTCTAGAACCAGAAGTGATAGAGCTAAGTTAATAATATGAGTTAGTACATTGATGACTGTAGTTTCAAGTTTGTTCATGGCAGAATCAGGGGTGCCCCCCTTGGGACCCAGGGGAGGGGGGTGGGGAAGGGTTCTAATGGGGCCTAAATTGTACATTTTCATCTTCTTCTTGAGAACTCCATGACCCATTTTCACCAAACTTGGCAGGTAGCATCCCTAGGGGGTTAGGAACTCCATTTGTTAAAATGGGCACCATGACCCACCCAGGGGGCCCCCAGGGGGCCCAAACCCCCCAAAATTAAGGAATCCGCAAAAATCTTCTTCTCTAGAACCAGAAGTGATAGAGCTAGGTTAATACTATGAGTTAGCACATTAATGACTGTAGTTTCAAGTTTGTTCATGGCAGAATCAGGGGTGCCCCCCTTTGGACCCAGGGGGGGGGGGGGGGGGGTGGGGGTGAGGAGGGGTCCTAATGGGGCCTAAATTGTACATTTTTATCTTCTTCTTGAGAACCCCATGACCCATTTTCACCAAACTTGGCAGGTAGCATCCCTAGGGGGTTAGGATCTCAATTTGTTAAAATGGGCACCATGCCCCGCCCAGGGGGCCCCCAAATGAAGGAATCTTTAAAAATCTTCTCTAGAATCAGAAGTTATAGAGCTGAGATAATACTATGAGTGAGTACAGTAATGACTGTAGTTTCAAGTTTGTTCATAGGAGATCCAGGGGTGCCCCTCTTGGGGGTGGGGGGGGGGGGGTGGTTGGAAGGGTCCAAATGGAGGCCTGAATTGTACATTTTCATCTTCTTCCTGAAAACCTCATGATGGATTTTTGTCAAACTTGGCAGGTAGCATCCCTAGGTGGTCAGGATCTCAATTTATCAAACTGGGCACCATGCCCCACCCAGAGGGCCCCAGGGGGCCCCAATTCCCCCAAATTAAGGAATCTTGAAAAAATTGGGCCCTTATTGTACATTTTCATCTTCCACTTGAGAATGCCTCGTCAAATTTTGGTAGAGCTGTGAATAATTTAGATTAGTGACTGCGTGAAAGGTGAACTTGCGATACTCAGGTGAGCGCTAGACCCGCGGGTCTCTTGTTTCCAATATATTTTTTCCAACATGCACAGAAAATGAATGTTTTTCTCTTTTCTCTTCTTCATCTTCCTTTCCCATTCCTTGCTCTTCTACAACTTCTTCCTATTCTTCTTCTCCATCTTGTTTTTGAGGGGAGTTGGTGGTTAGCAAGTATAAAATTGAAAGGTTTTACCTATTAACTTGTAGGAGCATGCAGTGTCCGATTAAAAGGATTTTGATTTGAATAATCTCTTTAAGACCTGGACAGTTAGTCGAGGTCCAGAGAGCAAGGATAAAAGAAAGAAACAAATTTGCAGATTAATTGCAAAATGGTAAACTTGAAAAAAAATATTCATGAATACATTATGGATGCAGAATCATGTCATCATTCAGTTGACATGATTGTGGCTACTGCAATATGAACACTTTCATCATATCTTACATTTTCAATTTGTCTTGTGAAAGACAAAACAAAAATACCCCTAGTAGATACATGTAAGTAATATAAATTTTCTTGACCACTAGACATACAATGCCTCTGATAATTGATGACCCCCCCCCCCAAAAAAAAAAAAATGACAATAACAATAAATAAATAAATAAAAAATAAATAAAATAAAAATAACCTCGTTAGAAAATCTTCTACACTTTGAATTTTCTATCTTTATACATTGTAGGAGTTGTAAAGCCCTGTTTCTCCTGACAAATTATATAGATGTAGCCCTTTTTATTACAGAAAATTCCATGATGAATTTGTTGGAGCTAATACATCACACTATACAGTTGCTTTCACTTAATGCCTTTTAATCTAAGAATAGAGATAAAACTTTTTTATTACATGTGCATCTAGGTGTGCTACTAGTATTTTAATTTCTATCAATATTGTTTTTGTACAATGATAAAATTTCTTTAAAAAATTGATTTAAATGTTGAATATCATGTTAACCATGTTTCCCAAAAGGAGCCAAGGAAAGAGCAGAAACCTACATTAATTCTAACCTCTTCTATATATGATTTTATTTCTAGGTTTGTTTGGTAATTTGTGCTCTGCAGTAGGTAGAACAGTTCCTTGTGAAAAGAGGGCTCTTTCTTATACACACATATATATGTTAGATTCAGACCTAGTTTTGTCATTGTATGTACAAATCTTATAGCTTATGATATGTTTATTTCTCTACTGGTAATGAAATCTATTTATCGTGAGTATAATCTATGTCTTCTCTTTGAAGAGAAGAGTGGTTGGTAAATAGTGTTGTTTAGAACCTGTATCAAGCAAGAGCTGAGAAAAATGCATGTTTGCTTTAAAGCTGCATACTGTTTGAGCTGTGAGCATGGCTTTTATGTGACATAATAAAAGTAGCATGATGTAAATGACATGAAACCCTCTGCTCTCAATTGTTTTGAGATATATGTATGAATATAGCATGACCATGAAGCATATAGCATAAACAAGCTTTAAAAAAAAAAAAAACATTGGCAAACAACTAAGTACAGTACCTCCTAGCAGTGCTGTCAATATGACAAGTACATCAATGTTTCAGATTCTACAAATTTTATGTATGAGTGACTGAGATTTTTTTCTTCTTCTGTGCCTTTGAGGGAGCAGTAACTCCTTTGATTGAAAATGGTCACTACTCTGTAATGATAGAATTAAAAGTTGCACTTTGGCCATTCTTGCCAAGCAAAGAAGTGTAATGTGACAGCAGTATTAAATAGTAACAGCAGTTTAGTGCCAGTAATGGTGCTAACAGTAATATAAAATGATGGCATTATTGATGGTTGAGCGGATAATAATAATTATGATTATGATTATAGTGTAAAGATACAGTGGCAGACATAATCAAAATGATGACATTTGATCGGTTTCCGTCAGGGTGGTTTCTTCCATTTTTTTCTGAGTCAGTTATTTGATGACATCTCATACCAATGAAGATGGATTTGTAAGAATGAGAAATAAAGAAGTGTATGAAGAATATTAAGCAACTGCAAAGTTTGGTCTACATTTTTTTTTATAATTCTTGTGACATAGTCTGGCAAGACTTTAGTGCCAAGAATGTATAGGCCTACTAACTAACTGCCCTCATCAGTTACAAGCCACAAGGGTCCAGCACAGACCTGCATAGAAGTTACATAGGCTGCAGAAACCATTTTGCATTTTTACTTTTCACTCACTTTCTTCTTCTTTCTTTGCATGTTTTATTTTTATTTTGCCAAAATATTATGAATTAATATCTCACGTTTGCACAAGCTGTTATAATCTTAAATAAGAAAAAGAATTGAAAATTAAAAACGTACCACCTAATTTTCATTTGTAGAGTAACCAAACACGGGCATGCTTAAAAATAGATAGTTTCAGACTTTAATGGAGACTAGTCTGTGTGATAGACAAATGACGTGACACGGTAAATCATTATTAACTCTTAAACCTTCTAATGTATTGTATTAAACAATTTTAAGTCTTCATTTACTTTCTACCATAATTCTATTTGCTGACATTTTGTTTCTCATTGCAATCTTTGGTTTCTATTTGATTTGTATGTATATTTGCCAAGAAAAATTCAAAATTTCCTTTTTTACCATTTGGCTTGATAATCAGTATGCTTTAATGTTTATGTATTAAATTTCTAATGATCTAATTGCTGCAGCTGAACCACTTAATATCTCTTGAGGTAACCGCACATAGATGAGTATAAATATTCAATGTTTTTTCCTATCTTCCGCTTACTTTAAATTTGTGTGAAGATTTTTCTAGTTGTTGTTATTAAAGTAGCTCTTCCAACCTGTGGTAAAACAAATATCATAACAATAACAAAGCTACAAATTGCATGAAGATTAAATGCATGATCATTAACATGTGTAATCGTTCGTATCGAGAGCATGAACAGTTTTTCGTGTATCTAAAAGTTGAGCATGTTGTTTGGAAGTATTACAGAGTGTGGTTCTGTTTAACCTTCTCTGACATATATGAAAATATATGAAACATGTGATTCAACTAGGGCACAGCATAGGAGTTCAAGTGAAAGGGCTAAATGTAAAGACCCTGCTCAGCAAATAATTAAATTGAGACACAAACTAAGACATTGACTTGCTTTTGTTAACAGGGCCTCATCTTTTTCTATTCATATTAGGCGATATAGCTTTTTGACACTTGACACAAAATTAATTTCTTAATAATGATACCATTGTACATTTCTATGGAAAACCAAACCAAACAGCAACCAAACAGATATGAAAATTGATGGTACCTATTATATTCTCAAATCATAGAATTTACTGAATCAAAGGAATTAAAAAGTTTTACAAATCTCTAAGCTATCTTATGATTTGTCAAATGCATCAGAAAGTGAGTGATATATGTCTTCTTAATGTTTAATCACAATGAAATAAAATGTATGAAGTAATAATATTCAGTTTTCAGTGAGAAGAGGAACAGTGATGCGGAAATGAATCACAACATTTATGTATTCGTGCAAATAATGCAAAAGATTTACATCAGCTGAGATATTTTTTACCTTAATTTCTTGTTATAAAGTATCCAAGAAAACCAGCCAGAGAAGTTCTTGCACGTGATCGTACAAATTTCATGAAAAAAAATCTTACGAAGTGTATCGTGTGGTGTAAATCAAAACTTTCAATATTTTTGACATTGACAGTAAAGTATGTCTTTGAAAGATATTTAGAACAAATTGAAAAAAAGAAGCAAAAAAAAAAACAACAACAACAACAACAACACTGTGGCCCCAGTGTGTTTTGCTAGCCTCATTAGCATACAAGCTAACACTTAAGCTACTCAATAATAAGTAGTGTGATGTGAAAGTTAGTGTGTATAACCTCAATCAGAGTTTGCTTTCTTTTTTCCTTCCTACTACTGGCGCATCAAAAAAAGAAAAGGAAAAAAGAATCATATTTTTACAAGGAGGTTTCTTTTCATAAAATCTCTGCCTCTTGTGTGGATAATACCATTTTTAAAAATAAATTTTTGATATTTCTCATTCATCCTACTTCTGCTTCGAAGCTGCCTGCCTTTATTTTTCTTTAATTGATTGATATGTTTCACTTAACATTGCAAACCTTTTCAATCAGTCATAAAATTGCAGATTATATTTCCAGCAAGAGTTGTGAAATTGATTCTACAGAGTTGATTTACAAATAATACAAAGGGCGATGGAAAACAAATCACAAAATTAAAACAATTAAAATAAAAAGATTTGCCCTCTATCTATGTAGAAAAGTCCAGTGACATTGTAGCAGAGCTCTTATTTTTCTACTTTTTTATTCCTTCTTAAAAAAGAAAAAAAAAATCAGACATGTGTCTATTAATCAAACACCATATTCCATATGCTGTAGTAGTTTATGTATGAGGTTGTAGATACAGGGCATACATATTCCATGTACAGTGTGTTGATGTTTTGGTTATTTTGTGAAAATGTAGATTTAGCCATAACCCTAGGGTTATGTCATCAGAAGCCAGAGAAAAAGAGAGAATTGTAGATGTTGAGTCTTTGAAAGGATTTTGCAGTACAGACATTTCTTTGGCAATAATCATTATTTTCTAAATGCGTGTTTGCATGACTTAATTTGATATGAAAGCTCGAAATATATATTTTTTTAGATCCTTGATTCTAAGATTTAAAAGTTGGAAGAGATAAGTATGATACAAAGTTTTCTACTCGTAATGTTTTGTCATTAATAAACAAACATACGAAACAAACAAAATGCAAGTTTCCAAAAACTTAACCTAAATGATACAAAGCAGCAGATTTGAAAAAAAATCTCCAAAGATCTCCATGCTGCATGCCTGATTTCACTAGATGTAAAGCTTTGTGAAAAATAAAAACAAAACGAAAGCCAATTTATTATGACTCAAGTCTCAAGCATATTCAAATGCTGACATACTACTTCAAAATGCCCCTCTTTCTTTTTCTCTGAATAGGCCATCCCTGCCCAAACAGCTTACATGGTTGTAGAATTGGTCTTTAGAATCAGTGTTGTAGTTTGGTATTTTCTCAGATATACAGTGTAGTTTGTATGGTGGCCTGTCAATGGAGGTTCTTTTTTTTCCTCATGTAACTGAGGTGTTGGATTAGTGTAGATTTGGCTCTACTTTCTTGTAGTGGGGTACAGCAATGCAAATAATAGACAGAGTGGGGCCTAAGGTGGTTTCACAGCACAAATTGGTTTACAGTATTAAAATGACTCTGTATTCTGGCAATCTTGGAACCACTCTTTTTTCATGAATATTAAGATTGTATGGAAGTAAAGAGTTATAATCCTGGAGTCTAGTGCAAATTTTGAACTTATTGGCGGAAAGAATACCCTTTACAAGATTGTAGCCCTGTGTATGGATAAAACTGCAATTACTGTTGAAAAAAAAAATGTATCTTAGCAACAAGCTGGTCATGGCCAATCAGCTTTGAGCATTGTATTAGTTGCTGTAGTAATGGTAGTTGTCATAGTTGTGCATCGGTAACTTTTGTACATCTCTCTATGACATAGGGTTCAGAGGTTTAGCATAGAGGTGACTCTAGTATCGCATTTTGCACTCTGTCTCACTGGCACAGTGTTGCCATAGCGACACCAATCACGCGGGGCTACGCTCGTACATGTACCTGTTTCTGTTCTCACTTGCCTTGTGGATAGAAGGCTAACCTTTAGAGTAGTCTGTGTTTATCTGGCTCTTAGCTGCAAATTTTGGGGCTACACATTTTGAGAACAAACAAGAAAAAAATACAATTAATTGAACCATCCCCAAAACAACAACAACAGCAGAAGAGAAAATCTTTAATACCTTAATCTTGGGTTGAAGGGCCATACTCAAGCACTCATTTCCTCCCTCACCTCACCATATGGGTGAGTGCTAAGTTCTTCTAAAAATCCTGCACTGAGGCTGTTGTGCAGAGTGCCTTCTCAGGAATATTCAAAACACTTCACATAGCAAGTGAAAATAGGGACAATTTTTCATAACCCCATATTGGGCATCTGTAGTATGGGACCAAGAATATACATTGTACAAGTGAACAATATGATCTGAGAAAACCTCCTCGCTTAAAATAATGTGGGACTAAGGAAGCCAGTGAGATAAAAAGACCTGTATAGTCAATTTTCCTATTTAGCCACCTGTCTTCTATGTTAATATTGGAATCTTAGTTAATCAGTTGTCTCTTCTTGTGTAAATTCCATATGGAGTTTGTTTGTGTGCAGTACGTGTATGTGTATATTTTGTATATAAACATGCATAAATGGGATAGTTCTCATAAAATGATCATTTCTGAATATGAATTTGTACCAGACATTATGTGTGAAGTTTATTGTAAGACATTATACACCCAAATAATAGTCTGGTCTCATGGTTAATCTGTATTCCCTTTATAGTTGTTTGATTATCCTATACACATTACCATTCCATATTATATTTTCAAGAACTATGGTATACAAATATTTCCTATATCATTCTCAAAAATAATATTCTTGACAGCCATTTTAGCAAAGATGATATTTTGCATATCACCAAATATCAACATATAACTCTGTATAGATAATATGTCTGTGCCCAAATCTTTGATAAAATAGTTAAATCACAAGTATGTAAACTACATTTTCAGTGATGTTTACTTTTTAAGTATTCGCCAAAAACAGATATAGCCAGAAGATTCTCCACCAATGTCCCCCCCCCCTCCCCACCCCTTAAAGAGCTGTTAAATCATCAGTGTGGTAAAGTTTTGAGAGCTGTACATGTCTGTGTGTGTGTGCATATTTTATCACCCTCCCTGAAATTGTACATTTCTAATGTTTTCTAATGTTTTTGTTATTTTTTTGATATATCAAACTACAGAAAAAACTGAAGTTGGCCAAAGAGCTCTCGGACATTGTCACTCTAGCCAGCGTCCACTTCAAGGCCTTCCCAGAGTCCAAGGAAAAATGTAAGTTTAATCATGATAATACGATAATCATAAGTTACATATTTACCATATGCTTAATACAAGGTTTATAGTGCCTAATGAAATTATAATAAGTTATTGCCATAACATGTTTAAATCTTGCTTTTCTTATACATACGGTATACTAAAACACATCAGGTACAAGTACATTGTATATTAACAAAAAGTTAAGCATTGTTTTGCCCTATATTCATTCTCTCTCTTTCTCTCTCTCACACATTCTGTCTGTCTTCTCCTTTTTTTTTCTCTTCCTCTATTGCTGTCAACCTTAGTTCTTTATGTCTTTCTCCCCCTTCTTTTCTTGAAAGAGGTTTTATTTGGAAGTACAGTTTAGGAGCAGATTTCAAGTGACACTCACAGGCCTGAGTACTCTATATGTTTCTAAGATGCATACTGGAATACTTGTAGCTTTAGTATACATGTATATTTTATCAAAAATGTTTACCTGCAGCACCAATATTGAGGCAGACATCTATGAAACAATAATCTATTCATTGATGTGGATTGTTTGCATGTTGTTGCTTTTGCTTTTGCTCTTGCAAGAGAACAAAAAAGTATGTAGCTTATGGTTAGATTAGTGAGCATGGCCTTCAGTATTTCATCTCGTATTAAAGTTGCAGTACTTGCTTTATTGCTGCAAATAAGGAAATCAGTTATGTACAATGTATTTCATTCATCAGCCAGGATAGGGTGATTCTATTATGCAGAGAAGAAAAATGAGTTTATAAATGACATGAGACTCAAATGTGCCATGATGATAGTTTGTTCATATTCACCCTGCGTTCAGACGATCCCCCGCTGCGAGGGGAATCTCCCGTTTGCCAGGACATCCCCCGGCAATCCCATCGTGTGGACGCTCGGTGGGACATTCCCCTGTCCCCTGGAAAGCTTGTCGAGCCCGGCAACAAATTCTGGTTGGGGACAGAGCGCGCAGCTCATGCAACTGTTTTCCTCCTAAGTGCACATGCTCAAAATGCCATTTTGTACGCGCATACGGTGCCTAGCCGTGATTTGTCCCCCGTTCAGCGGGGGATATCGTAAGAAAGATACAATCTCTCTACGCGCTCCCTGCGCAGAGGGGGATCGTCTGAACGCCGGGACAGTGTACATGTATGCTTAAAGGATCTTGAATTGCACAAATGAGACAAGCAAAACAGAAGAATTATCATCATTACGATAATGCGCATCGATGTTGAAAAATATGTCATCTCTCAAGTTTGATTTGATATTTTCACTGACTGATGCAGATAAGTGCCACCAAATGTCATCCTTCGCTGAAGGGAAGGCCTTCGATCTTGCTGAGAACAAACCCCAGGAGTATGTAGAGCACAACAAGGTCTTTGTCAGCCGCATCTACCCTGGTGGTCTCCGCACCAACTCCTCCAACTACAACCCAGTGGGCATGTGGAACGTCGGCGCTCAGATCGGTAAGCCGCGAGGGATCTCCCTGATCTCCCTTATCTTACCCCTTAATCCTTTGCATTGAGAGAAGAAGAAGGAGACTTCTAGACCATTTCAAACAATGTTCAGGTTGAGTTTAATAAATTTAGAGTAACATCAGGAGAACAGAAATGCAGACAGTTCATCAAAATTAGACATGAAATATGAATGGTATATAGGCTTAAAATTTTAGGAAGTGTTCAGGGAGGATTGTGTCCATGAATTTTGTGTACATATAAAGCCCATGCATGACTTTTGTTAACACTTTTGGGAAAGAGAAAATATAGTGTCCTATTTTGTCCTACATTCACATGAGCCAAGGCATGATATCACATATGTACAGTACCTCACAGAATGTGAAAGTTGGATGTGAATATATCTTTACAGAAACCTTGGGTTCAGATACAACTGTATAAAGCAACTGCCATCTTATGATTCTGTCATTGAAAATGTGCTTATCCACCCACAAACGTGGTCCCTCATTCTTTCTACCATATAGAAAGCTTCTAGAGACATGATCTTAAGCAAGATATCTTACTTTTACCTATTTTTATTATTATCATTATTATTCTTAATTCTTTAGTAATCCCCTAGTCTGCCAGGGCAGCAAAAAGTCAACTCAATGACTATGATATGTAGTCCTCCCTACCCAAATATGTACATTTTAGTATGTATGACCACTACATTTGAATTACTCCATACTCTTTATACGAGAGATGTGAAGTGGGTTCTTTCATGTGTGTAGGGTAGGACTCTTCTACACATGGGTCCGACAGTTCTTAAAGTCTTCTAAAAAAAATAATAAAGTGGCGATGACAATAAAGTGCCACATCAAATGACAATACTACTGGGTTTGTACCCAAATCTGATACATGTAGAGAATCCTGTGGTCTCATCCACATGGTCTTAACCTTAACAGCATATGGCTTGCCCACCACATCACTGACTTGTTTATGACTATGCAAGAATTTGTATTTTTCCATTGAATCAGATGAAAACCCAGACAGTCACTCATGATTTCCCTTTCCGTCTCTCACACCTTAAAGATGTCGTGACTTAGCAAGGTTCTATTTTGCCGCAAATGTGTCTGTGTAATTTCCTTTCATCCTCTCTCATTACAGTGGCTCTAAACTTCCAGACTCCGTGCGAGGAGATGGACCTCAACCAGGGCAAGTTCCTCCAGAACGGGAAGTCAGGATTCATCCTCAAGCCGGTTTTCCTCAGAAAACGTAAGCTGTAGGAAGTGATGCAGTCCCGTTGCCATCGGCAACAATTGTGGTTGCACTTATGAGTCACTGTTTACTTGTTGCTATCTCCCTTGTGTGCTTGTTTCAGTTTCACTTTCATTAAAGTAGGAAACGTATTAAAAACGCATGTCATTATACTATCACAAACATATCAGGTAAACAATGAAAATACTAAAATAGAATGAGAAATACCGTGAACACTCAATTATGGCACATATTTTTTTCATCCCGTAGAGTCCCCCCAAGTTAGGAGTGCTTCTTATACATCACGCAAGAAAATATCGTCTACCGAGCTTTACAGGCATTCTATGATAGGCAGCAGCTACTTGTAGGAAAGAAATGATCCTTAGTATATATCCCATAGTGCCTGGTCAGAATCATTTTGATGACCATCAAAAGTTACATGGTGTGCACCATAAGAGGTAGACATTTAATTGCGTATCCAAGATACGGCTGCTTTGCATTGCTGCTTCAACAGATCGTGTGCTGTCTCGGCAAGAAATTAAGTCAGTTGAGCAACTTGGTCTTTTCTTTTTGTGTATAGGTTCATCATTTGAATTGATTTTGATAGCAGTGAGTGCCACTGTGGGACAAATAATGATTTATGGAAACCTGGAAAGCAAGGCTCCTTCCCTGGTCATAAATGCACATAACTGCCATGTGAATGTTACATTGTCAAAAAGTTCATTTCAGATTATGAACATTCTTTATCTACAAGTTTCATTTCAGATGAACATTCCATACAGTATTTATCTTTCCAGGCTACATAGGAGCTTTAACAGTATTAGATATCTCTGGGTGCCTGTAAAGGGACAGCTCACCAACAAGGAGTGGTATGGAGTACTTTGTTAGCTCAAATGTTTTACTGCGTCATTTCCACAGCCAATATGCAATTTGACCCGAGCAAGCCAGGAGATCAGTACACACAACGTGTCAAAATCACGGTAAGTCATCATGATTATTCTTCCTGGGATGATAAGATCTTGTATCTCAACTTGCATAGATTGTATCAAAAACCTCAATTTTGAATATCAAAAATGCTGATTTAATGTGTATAATAGAACATTGTTTGTACATTATTTTATACCAAGGTTAATGTTATTTTGTGAATATGTTGCCAAAATGGAAATTTTTTTTCACTCTCCAGAAAATTTATGATTTACTGTATATTCATGGTATACAATGTATATTCATATCCATAGCAATGCTTTTAAATACAGGTGTATCAATTATTCTAAAGTATAATATACTTTATATAGTATTGAAAAAAATCCTTTATCAGACGAGTGTAAGAGAAATGAAAAAAAAAATTGTATCACTTTGGATTATGTCAACTTTTTCTTTTCTTTTCTTTGTGATGATGGAAATAAATTAACTATTGAATTGAATTGAATTCTTTTAAATCATGAATGATGTGTGTGTGTCGCCATGTGTGTGACTTAACGTGTTACACAAATATATTTGTTTCATCACTTTATAGTAGCACACATGAAATGTACTGCTCATACATGTTTTAATTTGTATGAATACCATGATGAAAGCAGAGCCATATCACATGACTGACTCTCTTTTGAAGGTTGTTTAACCCTAACCAGGCCGGGCTTTTTTGGGTGTTGTGTGGCCGGGGAAGGGTTGATTCAACCCCTCCGTGAGATCTCGGCCGTCGATCGCGCAATCGCCATGAAATTTGGCACGTGCATTACCTGTGGCGTAATCTACCAAGCTACACAAAAAGAAATGGAAATTTTCGTCATAATGATTAATTATGCTAATATATGCATGAAATCATACATTTTGCTCTAAATCAGAAATTAAAGCTCCTAGAATCCTAATTTTTGGTGAAAACATTCTTTGTAGCATTCCTAACAATGTACTTTTTTTTGGTATCAAAATCATTTTCTTATGTGTTATATTGTTTTATGAATTTCTTATGTATTTCGTTGTTTTTCCGACCTTTTGTTTTACCATTTTTTTCCGCAAAATTTATGACAGAACCTATTTAAAGCATAATTATGCTAAAATTAATTTGTTTCAGCCTATGAAAGTGAAAATAATCATATCTTTATGAATAAGAAGAGAAAACTCCATTTGCATAGACTTTATACACAAAATCACGTTTTTGAGCCATTTTCGGTCTGACAGGCATGTATAAAACGTCATGCAACGTCGTAACGGTATGCGCGATTTTTGCGAAAATGATGTCAAAAGATGCGCGAGACTTAAAAGTAAAAAGTCAGAGAACGGCGCGGTCAAAAAATTTCGCACGCGAAAAATGTCGAGGGGGGGGGGGTTGATTCAACCCCCCCCCCCCCCGGCCTTTTTAGGGTTAAAGAAAGAAAAAACAAAACAAACACACAGAGACACAGACACATGGTTGTAAACTGAAAGCGTGCGTTTGACTATCCTATCCTTAACGCTGAATTCACTGACTGGTTTCTCTCTGCTCATTTGTTGTATACTGTAGGTCATCAGCGGTCAGCAGTTTCCCAAGCCAGGGTCCCAGAAAGAGGTCATTGACCCCTACGTCAAGCTCTTTGTCTGGGGAGCAGGCAGCAAACAAGAGTTTAAGACTGAGACTATTGAGAATAATGGTAAGGAAAGTTGAGAGGCACCAAATAGTCGTAACAAGGACCTTGTAAACGTGCTGCTAAGGCTTATATTATCTCTCTTTCCCTCTTGATATATTCATTTCTGTTTTGGAGCAGAATACTCTAAAAGTTACAGTAGTTCAGATTTTGAGACTCTGTGGAAGTACATGTATATCAGAAAGAATCAGAGAGAATTTTAGAGTATTTGTGTGGGAAGTTCAGTGAAAGATTGTTATTATTATTATTAGTTGTTTTTTTTTGCGAGTGGCTCTATTGCTAGCTCTTTTCTTGTTTTTAGCTCACCTGAGCTGAAGGCTATAATGTAGTATCTGTCTGTGTTCCCAAATTTAATGGTGTATGCTATTTATGTTTAACCCTGTAGGATCAAACTTCATAATCTCTTTTAAAACTAGAAAAGCACTCCGAGAGCGCAGACCTCCGCCAAGCAATTACTTTCCACCGATGATCTTGCTCTTCCATAGAGATCAGTGATTTCCACCTACTGAAAAATTGCCAGATTTCCCTGTATAGAAGCCTTTGTTACGTCATAAACCCTCAGCTGCACGGCGCGCCTCGCCCCATCAGAAACTAGAGCACGCACTTTAGTGCGCGCAGGCAAACCTCAAATGCGTGCAGCCTGAACTTCCAAGTTCATTGACCCTACTTGCCAAAATGTCAAAAATCCTTCATAAATTCCCCCAAAAATCTTTGATCATTACCAAAAGTTGATTGTTTGTTACTTGTGTCATTCTCAACCTTTCCTGCAAGTTTCATCCCAATCTGGTAATTACTTTTTGAGCTATTTTGCACACGGACAAACTAACTAACTAACTAACGAACAAACAAACACACAAACCAACGGTAACGAAAACATAACCTCCTCCCTTGGCGGAGGTAACAAGTGTTGTGGCATGTACGTAAGTGTCTATGTTGCTTGAAATATGCAGAAATCATGCCAAATGAAATCCAGAATCAGCCAGGCAGTATATTACAATATGTTTGAGCCAATTTTGGTTCCTGTGGATATTAATTACATGAAATTTTGATATTTGACACTTGGTTCTTCAAGTGAAGTCAGAAATAGTAGGCTCTACTGCTGGGATATCAATGGAGGTGATGAAAACAACATGAGAAAATAAAGAAAAACAAATGTCTGAAAGACCACCCCCACACAAACAAAACAAAAACAGTCTTTTGTATTCATACTTTAAATAAACTGTTGAACCATGTAACAGAAGTATGGCTTGACAAAAACAAAAACAAAACAAAATCAAATCCTCCCTATTGTTAACTGTTCTAACAAATGCCTCAGAATGTGAGTAGTCAAAAGTTTATGCTAATTGGCATGATAATGATTCATTAACCTTTTCTATGCCAGGGACTCCAAAGGGTCAAAATTAGAAAAGTGTATAGACCCATGCAAACTAGACCAATTTTTCCCTTTAAGCGTGAAAACTGTGTCACTTTGCAAAGTGTTCAAATCACACATGTGGTTCATGTCTCTTGTGAGTTTCACTGTAGTCCATGCTACTATAGCTTTGACACATGTTGTTGCCATGACAACTTCCTTTGAATACAGGTTTCAACCCCACCTGGAACCAGGTCTTCGAGTTCGAGGTCAAGGTGCCGGAACTTGCCCTCATCAGGCTAGCGGTCTACGACTATGACCGCGCGTCGGCCAACGAGTTTATCGCCCAGTACACCACACCCCTCGCTAGCATGCAGCTTGGTAAGTCAATTGCACATTGACCAGAATCTCTGTTGTTTGAACTCTCATACCATTGGATACATCATGATGTTGTTGTTGTCGTCATGGTCGTCGTTGTCGTTGTGTGGTGTGTGTGTGTGAGTGTGTGTGTGTGTGTGTTTTATATACAACATACCTGATCAAAAGTTGCATGCAAAGTGTCATCAAATATTCAGTGTGCATCAACATTGAACATATGCAAACAAAACAACCAAGTACTGTATGCAGCTATAAAGAGAGACCTAACTGAAGAAGGCACAAGGAAGACGTCTAATAAAAGGTTATTCATTTATCTGTTTATTTGTTTGATTGTGTTTTGACTTGGGAATTGTCCTTTCTATCCTGTCTACTGTGATGAGTTGTAGTTGCATAAAGTGAAGTGCTCAAGCATTGCCATAGTACTGATAATCATGAATCATGGTCATTGCATGGTCAAATTCACTTGAAACTGGTGATCTCACCCATGAACCAGCGAGTGATTTCCACTTCCCTATTAAATACAGTAGCAATGTCAATTAGATAATTTGATTGCGTATGATAATGGTAATGATGATGATGAACAACATTTATTGTATAGGGCCATTTGTCTTTAAAGAACATTCAAGGCGTCCGTTCACCACAATATGTCACATATTATTCACAAAGTTCATGGAAAAGATACGTTTTTATACTGTATATGCCTAACATTTTGTGAGGTTTCTATTTACGTGAATTTTGCAAGTCAGGTCCTATTTGCAAATTCAAAAAAGATGTGAAAATATTAAATTTGTTCTGGACAAGAATGTGACATGCGTGCATACATTTCTCTGTTCAGAACTGTACTCCACAATCGCAAATTTAACATGACATTGTCGGGAAGTCCTGATTCGCAAAAAATCAGGCTTGAATTGGCGTACACAGTATGTCATGTAATCACATACATGTACGTCATATCATTTCATGAATGTCTGAATATGATTCCTCTTTGTCTGTCCTCATCCCAGGATACCACCACGTTCCTCTCCTCAGCGACAAGGGTGACGACCTCCTACCAGCCAGTCTCTTCATACACACCATGGTCAACACGTCATAGATGACCCCTGTGTGACCTCCAGGTCAAGGGTCACATCACTTACAGCTGCAAAAGGTCGGCCATGATCATTTGAGAGAGGACCCAAATACCAACTAAAAATAATAATAGTGTTTTTATTACTTTTATCCAGTAAAAGGCCTTCTTTTTTTAATGTCTTGTAAAGGGACCCACAAGTATGCATGATACTTTGTAAGAAACTGTAATTTCCCTCTCATGTTATGGAAAATATGTTATGTATGTAAAGGCAAGTGATATGCAAAGAGGAATCAAGTGTCAAACTGGCTTACACTGAATTGTTACAGGGTCTCTTGGAGGAGCTGAACCCACAAAAGTTTTGACGCTACTCCCTCCTCAACAATTCACTCTTAGCTGGTGTCATCTCTTGAGCTGCATTGCTGGAGAAGACAAACATTGAATATGAATGTAATTTGAAATGCTAGCAGTGTCCTAGAGCTAACTAATTTGTAGATCGCTTTACATGAGGAAATGGTCGCAAGCCAGAAACTTAAGAACGTCTTTCAGAATGTAAAACTGTAACTTACAAGACTGCTCTCATGGTATTACATTGATTTTTTTGCCAACCTGATAATTTTTTACTAATGGATACAATATACGTATGTGTGTATATTGAATGTGTATGTAAGGAATGTGGTATTTTGAGGAGGTATTTTAAGTGATGAACTGTTTGTGGTTGTAGATAGAAAGTGTGCTTTTTGAGGAATTTTGTGTTTTTCTTTTTATACTGTGGGTAAACCGATTTTCATCGTGCAATGTGAACGTATCCCTGTTAGTCTTCACTGTATGCCACATGAAAATCAATGTGTGGGATTGAAGGAACCATGATTATGCAAATGTGGCATTCGAGTGCATCATTGTACATTTCACGATTAGTATGTCCAAGATCTGCCATCATTTAGAAGCAGCTGTTGAGATTCTCTCTGGAATTTTTAGATATTTTATCTCCTTTTTTGATGATGTCTCGTAGGTATCATGTGGTCTGTGTTAAGATGAGGGTTTTTCAACATTTTTAGAGTAACATTATCACAAGGTTCTATCCTGTTCACTAGGCTGCTAGAGGTAGTAGTAAAAATATTCAAACTTATAGTAAAATACCATCTCTTAGTATAACCAGTTTGTCAGTTTTTTTTTGGTTTTCTTGCAACAAAGGATATTGCACTTCGTTCTGCCAAATTTAGGGTAATCGACATGGTGGTGAAAAGGTTCAAAATCACTTCAATTTTTCAGAAAGAGAAGAGGGAAGATTGTTCACAGTTCATTCAATCTTTCATACAGAGATAGTGCACTCTTGGACTGGCAATTTAAAGTTCTTGTTGCATGATAATTAAAAGGATTTTCCTTCTCATAAAGTCAGGAATAGCATTAGTGGCACATGCTGTTATATATCACTATGATTGATTTGACTACACTCATCTAATGCTGCCTATCCGAGGCCTGTTTCATGTAAACAGTATGTGTGGCCATTATTGTCGCATTGCTTGACATTACCATTGCCACGGCAACAACTCAAATGCTCTCAGTTAATTGGTCGTTGCCTAGCTGCTCCCATTATAACTGCAGTTGCCATGGCTACAATGGTTGTAATTTACGGCATGAAATGATGCCCAGTTTCCGTTAAGTCCTATGCAGTGACGTTAGCAGTGTATCAGTGTGCGTGCTATTCTGCATGCTATTCTGCATAACAGTATGAGGCCATATTGTTGTTGTTCTTAGAGGAAGATAGGATGAGCATTTTGGGAACAAATACTTAAATGCCATTTTGCCTCGTGAATGTGTGGCTACATCTTGTGCATTGGAGTGAGGCATGGCATCGATTGAGCAGGTGGACAGCCCCAACACCACTGGTACCCCACAGTTTCTTCAACGCTACATATGTTGCAGCCACAAAGCTTCTTCCGCTCATGACGGCACATTCTACTTTCTACAAAAGGTTAACAAATTGACATTTGTTACAGATCTATTGTTTTTTTTGATAGCACACATTGCCATGTACCTTCGTGTACCTTTATTCCTTTCCAGTTTTTTGCAAAAATTATGTCTTTCAATTTATCGTCTTCAAATCAAAGAGAGGTGGATGGACCAATTTCAGTTGACTGAAGCTTTTACGTATCGCAGGTTTTTATATATTTTCTCACATCATGGGTATGTTACCATGCCATTGATTTTCATTTATATCTACTTATAGCATTACTGTGAATGTTTGTTCTAATTGAAGCGGACTAAGTTGCGTGTATTGCAGAATGTGACGCATGTGTTTTTAACATCTTTTTTTTTTTTTTTTTTTTTGAATGAGGAGAATGGGAAGCAAAGTTTTAATGCGTGATAAAATGGACTCAGAAACTGTGTATGAAATATATGCATATGAGTGTCATGTATTTGTGACAAATGGCGTGGCAGGTGGGAATATAAGGCGACAATATGTTCTTCAGCTATGAATAAAATGGACATCACCCGAAAAATTTGAAAAATAAAGATAGAATGAGAACAAGAAGAAACAAACAAATCGTCAAATATGGTGGAGCTCCATTGTATAATTAGCAAGTCACACAGTTGATGCGTATTTGCTAATAGAACATGAATTTCCAATTAACAGTATTGTAGTGGAGACTTGGTCAAGAAAGATGAATATATGTGTATCAATACAGAGCCAAGAGTTACATATATTTGGAGATTTGAATCAAAACTTGTTCGCATGTTGAGGTATAAACTTCAGGCTTTCAAGTATTCAAATGAATAAGGTGCCTTTCAATATTCAGGAATACTCACCAAGAAAACAAACTCTCAAAAAAGAGAAAAGAAGGCACAATAAAAAAGAGGCACGTTCAACCACTGATGGTCTTTCATAGAATGTGATTATGGATATCAGCTCCCACCTTTAACGTAATGTACTTGGCCTGCATGATACAATTCTAGCCTTATCAAACATCTGTATTATCATTTGGAATATTATTTTTTTTAATCCACTACTAGTATTACAGGGACCATAGATAAACAACATATTTGTGATTTCTTTTCTTGCAGTTGTGTCAACAAAGCAAATATATGTCCACTAGCCATACATTCCCTCTGAAATCGTTGTGCTCATAAATGTTGACAAGTCAATGACACGTGATCATTTGCAGTGACACCAGTCTTACATGTACAAAATGTGTTTCATCTACAGTATGTGTGTTACTAGTGGTGTATAACAGTCTCCCAGCCTATTAGGAAGCTTTTAACTGAGTGTCATGACAAATCAAGTAATATGCTTCAAATTCTGGGTTTGTCCCACACTTTTGACAATCACAAATCGGCTAAATCCGTGTCACACATGCCTGGATCATTGTGCTGACACATGTCATTTACAGTGTAGTTGGAGTTGTTTTAGATTCAATGAATATATCTGTCGACTTATGCGTCTTCCAACAAAGAATTCATAATCCTCTCTGACTCGAAACTTACACTTTGTATGAAAAATGTTTTAATTTGAATACTACGCTGATTTTTAAGTTCCGTGAGAGCATTTATGGTGGTTGTTGCATTATCAAACTTTATATATGCGATGGGATCAAGTGAAGTTTTGTTTGTCAGGCTGTCTATGATTGTGAATATTACAGCATTATTAGTTTATGTGATGGAGTTGGATTTATTGAACAGGTTTCCATCTGGCACATGAATTTTGGTATGTGGGACTAAGGCATACACAATTATTGTTTGTAGAAGTAGTGATCTGATGTGTCGCCGTGTGCTAATATGTGGTGTGTGAATTATTAGGTACGTAATGTTGAGATTGGGCCCGTCAAGATCAATTCATTGCCTTTTTTTTCGGGACGAGGGGTGTCTTTTGTTAAGAAGACAAAAGCAAGGCTCACAATATTATAGATTTATTATTACAAATGATGGAAATTTGAAAAGAAAAATCATAGTTTTTGTTGAAATGATCTGGCAAGATCGCTGTTTTCCTGTAGTTCATTTCGCTGTTAAGTATTTTGAGTAATTTGGTCTGTTAGCTTGATAGTCTGTTCATAGATGTGGTGTACCATTAGCTTTTTGGTCAACTTAGAAGCCTTGGTTGTCAGTCGCATCATGGTGAATTTTGAGAAGTCGTCAGCAGTTATTTGTAACAAAGTTGTCAGTGCACCATTGTGATTTATGCAAGCAAGTCAGCAAGAAAAACAAAAGTTTTATGCATTTTATTGTCTCACAGTATTTCACTAGAATGGATTGTTTGCACGATATGAACAGTGGTGTGCTGCAATCCATGGTTCTTCATCCCTACAGTGTACACTTGAACAAAAGCTTACATGGATTCAACTGTCTGGGACTACATTGTATGTAATACGTGCTGCTTTCTATGCATATGATTAAGACATGACTAACTGTTGCGCCTAATGGTAGTAGGTTTAAGGCAAACAAACACAACAGCATTTGAATCATAAACACCGGTACTGCCCAGTGATATTTTTCTACTTTTAATATATTCTATCATAGGTGTACATGGCTTTGCATTCCAGAGATCTTTTCGTCTACTGTATCTGTGTATGTCAAAACCAATGAATGTCATAATGGAGATTGGGACCTGGTTAACCCTCTGTACTTTTTTTGAAGAAATGAAGTTTTTTCATATACAAAAAATGGTCAAATATTTTTTTTTTTTCTTTGAGAGGGGAGAAATTGCCTAAATCCATGAACTGCTACAGATACACTGCCAAGATAAATGTAGAACTATTATTAAAAGTGAATGAAATGTTGAATTGAATTTTAGCCATTTCTGTAGTGCAAATGATGATTAAAAAGAAAAAGAAAAAGATGAAAATAATCTTCTTCTTCTTTTTTTTTACCAAAGCTGTGTGTTGTCCAATTTATGATGCAAGTCATAATGCTTCTAGTTATTTTCATGTAGTGTATGTGATGTTCAAATGAGAGCCAGTGGAGAATAAATAAAAGAATTCAAAATGGTGAAATATATTCCTCCGGTAAGAATGACCATGATGGACTGTATCTCTGTTGTTGCTATTCTGGATGGCATGCAGTACACCACAGCTGATTTGGTTTCAAGATGTGAAATAGGGATATAAGGTGCCTTCATGCGTGTAGTAGTCACTTTTAACATAGAATCTTTATAATTATCTTATATTACATCATTTTGTATCATAAACTTGAATTTCTCAATTATGTATATTGTGAATTTATTAATGAGTGTATACATTACTTCTACCATTATGAAGATTATTTGTTCAAGGAAATCTTATTCCTCGTGTTACTTTGTGCATGTGAGTGTTGTATGATTTGTATAGGGGATGATCAAGAGACATATCCAGTTGAATGTAATGAGTATTATGATTGGTTTTATCACACATTTCACTTGATTTGGCAGAGATCTCCGTCACTGTATCTTAGTCTTGATTCTGGTTTCATGTGGGTCATATCAATCACATTCTTTTTTGTTTCCCTTCTTTTAGATCACTTGGGTTCCCAGCCAAACAAAATAGCTTCGTCACTTTTCATCTAGTCTGTTGTGTTTTTAAAAGAGTCGAGTGCGGACTCCTTGTTGCGCTGTTATATTGACACATCTTACGTAGAATATTCTCATGATATATGCCTCACTCAGCATTGTTGCACTCTTCTGAGGAACAGGGAAACTGATTTTAATTGGTCAACTTGGGGTATTCCCCTAAAGCTAATTTCTGAACTGTCCATTGTTCACAATTGGCACAGGCTTTTCAGAATAAAAGGTCGATGCGTTACACCGCTTTCAGCAGTATTGAAGCAGTTGTACATGCAAAAATAACAGCAATCTTGACTGCCGGCGAAGAGTTGTAACCCTCACACTCCATTGTGGTCGTTAAATATTGAGCAGCATCTTTAAGAGTGGCCATCTTCCACAATTTTTGTATTACTCAGCTTGATGACGGTAATTGGCTCAATTTTAAGCCACGTACATTGTATGCATATTGTTTGATACTTCATTGCGCAAGAAATAGATTGACATGTCTTGTTTGGATGTATGTGTACCTGTATGTAACATGAGTTATGTAAACAGCTACTGTTAGTGTACATCCCTTGGAATCTGTTCTATTGTTCCAGTCACAAAGTCTCTACGCGAATGAATCATATCCAATTTTGCATTGTACTTAAATGTTTTTTTGTTTACCGGTACTCCTGTGAAGAACAAAAACAGAATAACTGCTCTATGAATAATCTTGTGCATGTGAAGAGAGAGATGAATCTGCTGCCAGAGCTGGTTGTAGATGATTAAAAACAAGACATGAAAATTTCATGAATTTGAATAAATACATGAAGAGGAGTCGAGACTTAAGCTGCACTCCCACTGCAGCTTGGCAAATAACCAATCATGAATGAGAATAAATCTTAACAGCCAACCACAACTCTTCGTGTCCCCTGCTTTCATTCTCATTCACGTTTTGTTTTGTTTTGTTTTGTTTTGTGATGTTATATGCCCTGTCGGGATGGGTATGTGCTTTATGCAGACAGATAATTTAGAAAATGGGATATCACAAGAACCTGAATGAAGCCATTACTTTGAAGATGACTATCCCACAATGTACAATGTACTACAAAATTTGTATTTTAAGTTGGCATATTTTGACTCACGTACACTGTGTATGGTATGGTACTGCAAGGTACTTTATCAAGGAGACTGGATAACACATTTTGTATGACAACCTTTCACATGTTTATTGTGCGTGTATTTTACATCTTTGTGAATAACAAACAGTACACAAACTTCAGCACTTATGCAACTGTACATTTCTTGATATATATATATTTAGATATTTTTTTTTTAATATTTCTTCTGGAAGTACTTTAATAATGGCTTAATTCACCAAATTATCACGATGTGAAGTAAACATGTTGGTACTGAACATACACATAAATCATATAAACAACAACAGTACTGCATTTGAAAATTCCCGTATCACCATCACAAATGCATACACAACTAAAAATCTTGCACAAAAAGACATATAGTCCGAGTGAGCAACGCAGACAAATATCTGCAATGAATATGTGCACGTGTAGAATGTATCCCCTAAATGAAAAAGGGAAAAAAATAATTGAAAGCACTATTTTCTCGAAACTACAATGCACTTATGTTCTTTGTTAAAATCCTGTTTTAATATCTATATAGCTAGGGGGATAAATTAAAAACTTGAGAATATTCCAAAAATATCACTTGTAGATGGCTCTTTAACAGGTGGAGGCAGGGCTATGACAGGCCAGTATCAGAGTACAGATCATACCACATTTGTGATACCACCAAGAGTTTGGGCTCTGGATTCCAAACACAAACAGAATGAAGTCTTATCTAAGAAAAACAAATATTTAACAATCCTACGGCTCTTATGCTTAACAGAACATTAAGAACCGTTGTTGATTTTGCATACCCATGTGGTGTCCTTGACAATTCCAAACTAAAGCTTTCCCAAGGGTTGGCCTGAACTGGCAGGAACCAATGAATGAAAAAAGTAAGAAAGAAAGATCCCAGCCACAGACCGAGTATCCACAAATACATGTACAAGTGGAATGCCTCGGTCATCACAGGGCAATAGATAGTTTCCTAATGTATTCAAACTCAAAGGTACGAATATTTTGCTCCTCTAATGACCAATACGTTATTCCATGCACATGTAAATGTCCATGCACACATTTCAGTTCTTGGAATGCACCGTGCATGGTAATAGTTGTTGCTTTGTTGGGCAAGCATCGTATAGGCCTCGGGCAAGTTTCGGGATTGTTGTGGAAAGCCTTTGTTATAAAGGTATATTATGCATAAAATTTGAATATATCACTAAACTGGTCTACTGGAATTAAAACACACCTATGAATAGACCTTGATCTCTATATTCAAATTTTATGCCTACATGTACATCTTTATGACAGTTTTTCCCATCTAAAGTATAAGACAGTGGACCTGGGTCTTACCTGACTTTACAACTGATGAAACACTGAACTCAAAAGTACTAAAAAAGTATCAGTTAGGTAACAGATGGATTCAGGGACGTATTATTACTGTAAGTACTCATGAATAAAGTATTCATAAATTTGCTAATACATTAGCACTCTGGTCTATGAACAGCAGCCTATCCTACAAGCATTACAATGTAGTAGAGTGTGTTGCTGTCAGACACACACTAGTAGATATTTATTCAACTTATCTGGTATTTCAACTCTCCATGACAATTCTTTTCTCTGAGTCAAAAGACATCAAAAATATCAATAATGCCCAGTTCTGCTCAAACAGTTCAAAGCTGAATAAATACAAACGCAAACCATACCTAACAACCCAATGGGAAATCCCAAAAGTAGGAAACCAATTCATAACGATCACATCACTACGATGGCATGAGAATAGACCAAAGAGCGTGTTTTCAGAGCCCAAGTTTTGATCGGTCTGCCATGGATATGCATACACATAGCAATTTTTATTTCTATTCTAAAAAAAAAAATACTTAAATAGGGGAAATAACTCCATTCACAATTTGTGTCGTCATGATTGCATGCCAATAATTCATAAAACACCATATTTAACGGAATGTCAGCATTTCCAATATTACACATAATCGTCCATACACAACCACGTAAAAAACGGACCAAAAAAAAAATCAATGTGATCCCAAAACACCTGACGATAAAACCACACGTACCATCTATCATGACAAGTAGAATCTCACATACCTGGTGTGTGCATAAAACAGAAATCAACTGATTTTGAAGATGCACTCTCTAATGTGCAATAAGAACCAAAACACACTGTGTGTGTGATCACAACAATCTTACAATAAACTTGCAAATTTCTCACTTCCCACAATTCATCTTGGATCAATATGCCCTTCACCATATAGAAAGAACATCATACAATTTATCCACTCGCACAGTTACATTTTTTTCTTAGCTCTCTTTTTCTCTGCAAGGACACAAAATATTTTGTAGTCTTACTTCCAATTCGTGAGTAATTTTTCACAAGCTTGCATCTCTTGCTAATACTGTTCCTGTTTCTCTCCATACAAACACTGCATTCATTTATGAATAGCATAAACTCAAAAACAACTTGCAGATAAATCCAACTATTCTCAACAAATGATGGATATGACATTAATTAAACGAAAGCTAAAAACTTGTTTGTTTTTCAGTGTGCGTGGGAACAACCTCCATGTGGCTGAACTGTGAGGGCTACAAATCAAATATATACACAGTGTATCAAAAGAAATAATAAGCCAAACTTTTTACAGGTCTGCACATCATTGAAATCACATGAACATTAAAACTGATGTAACTTCCAAAATTACAGTGATTTTTTTCTTCACTCCCTCTCACTGGCATGTCAATGAAAATTTGGTGATAAGGCTGATTAATTACTGATTTTTTTTTTTTTCCACAGACAGAGCTTGTCTACTGTTCATTTTTCAGATTATTTATAAAAATTGTATAGTGAAATCATAAAAAGGGGTAATCATAGTGTGTGTAGAAAGAGGGAGGAGATGGTCGAAAGGATAGTGAGGTTTCATTGTTCTATATATGAGAAGGTTCTATGGTCAGGTGGTCCTAATGACAAGGACAGAATACGAAAATCTAGTGTAGATCCTCACGACATGGCATCATGACGCAAAAGAGATAATGCAAAGTTTGTTTGTGTGTATGTGTGTGTGTGTTTGCATAAGCATGTGTGCGCATGAATGCGTTAGGTGTGTGGAGTGTGCGAGCATGTGCATATGGGCAAATTGGTGTTCAGCTTGTGTGCACAGCCCTACTCATATTACCTTGTTTCCGTCGATTCCCAGTTCCTCAGCAGAAAACTACATTGTGTATTCATCCATAATGATTTGATTTCATGCTCTGGCATGGTTATCAATATGACAACTTTCTTGTAGAGGTAAACAGCTAAAATAAAACTTCTTGGGGGGGGGGGAATGTATCTGTTACTACAGTACATATCATCTAAAAAACGGGTTTCAGCAAAATGGTTAGTTTTGTCAATCTCCCCGGCCATCTGTTAAAAGTAATGGAATGAGAAAAAAGAAAAAGAAAAAAAAAGCAGAACACTCGCCTATGTACTTCCTACCTACTGATACTATCTGTGCTTGACAGCAAACAGAGGCAAGCCCGGAATTTCAGCAAAATTGTAAGACTTTCATAATAAAAATGGAAGCTGAGTGAAAAAAAAAGAGAAGATAATGACACATGAAAGTAGTGGCCCAATTTTGCAAGATGCCAATTAGGGGGAAGGCAGAGGATAGGTTGTTAAACCAAACTCTGGGTACAATGTAGCTTGATGTTCAAAGCTTTGTTTTTTGGTAACAACTCAAATTTATGTTGCTACCTCATACACTTCTGATGTAAGCAAGGAGAAAAATAGATGCTTTTCTCTCATACAAATTTGAAACATGCTACATCTTATGCATAAAAATGTGTGAAAAAGATATTGAATTGATGTTTACATTTCTAAAGTAAGAAAGGCAGTGAAATTGCTAAACGTTTTTCTGCTGTGGAAACATGTTTTGCTGTGACACCATTTGCCATGAAGGAACAAAACGTGTAATGGGACTTACAAATAGAGAGCTTGCAAGAAAGGGCTACAACTTCCACGTGTAAAAGAATCAAAATCCTCTCCCATAATATTCAAACAAGGAGCTAAAACAAGGAAACAACCAAAAAACACTAAAAGAACCTGACACCATCCCTCAGTTGAATCTGTGCAGCTGTTTTTAAAGGGATGTGTCAATAAAGGCGGGAGACTTTGCCAAAAATATAGGGTGTATTTCAAGAACCTTGGTGCAAGGAGGGATGTACTGTATGTGAAATGGAGGGAACATTGGAACGAAAGGTTGGTGGCTGGGGGGGGGGGGGGGGGGTTGGTGTTTAGTGGGAAACAAGGAGAGGGCATGGGGTGGGGGAGGGGTCTAATGTCAGCATTTGAGGTCAAGACAGCGTAGTAAGAAGTCCGAGAGCGTCTGGTAGAGGTCCCTCTCCACCATAGGGTCGGGCAACGCGTGGTCCTGATCCGGATAATACTGCAAGAGGGGAGACAACACAAATATTGGAGCAAATTTTGTCAATTCAAATTGATTTTATGATAATAATTATCAAATTTCACAAACACAAGTGAGTCCAGTAGTATAAACTCTTAAAGTTAGTTTCATCGTCATGCATACATCACAACAGATAACAATTTATGCTTGACAGTAGTGGTAAAAGGGAATATTTTTTGTCACAAAGCAAACAGCTTCATATGCATGTGCATGTATCATTGGATGTGCAATGGAAATCTCAAACAGTTTTCAAGTCTAAATGCATTGTAACTTTGCATCGTCTTAAAGTTCAATCAAGGAAATAATGAGGGAACTAGTTTTGAACTGCAACATTCAAGTCAACAGAAATTAAAACAACATTCTGACAGGCTCTCACTTCTTATGGATTGTTTTGGTCATGTTCCATTTAAAATCTAGAAATAAAGCAAATCTTTTATGTAAGACACAACATGCACAATATATCAGAATGACATTAAGGGAAAATAAGAGTTGAGTTATGATACATCAAAATTTTTATATTGTATAGTTTGTATCTAAAACATTATCTCTTCATCTTGAAAAAATGCTTCACAATTGATTTCTCATTATGCATTGCACCCCTACTGGTGTAAAGTTGAAGAATCACAGGCTTGGGAGTATAAAGTCTTTACCTGAACTTGGTGAGGAATTCCTTCTTGAACCAGTGATCTCACCAAGTTGGCAGAATTTTGGAAATGAACATTATCTGCATAAGGGTGGGGGGGGGGGATAGATAGATAGAGAGATAGATAGAAAGATAGAAAAATAGGCAGAGAGAGATAGAGAGATAATAGATAAATAGATAGATAGACAAATAGATAGACAGATAGATAGATAGAGATAGAGATAGAGATAGACAGATAGATAGATAGATTGATAGACAGACAAATAGATAGACAGATAGATAGAAAGATAGATAGATAGATAGATAAACAGATAGATAGATAGATAGATTGATAGACAGACAAATAGATAGACAGATAGATAGAAAGATAGATAGAGATAGATAGATAGATAGACAGACAGATAGAAAGGTAGATAGACAGACAGACCAATAGACAGATAGATAGATAGACACAGATAGATAGTGAGATCAAAGAGATACATATATTTACACAGAGATAATTCACTTTTTACATAGTGGTATGAAATATTTGCACTTTAACTTGATTATTTCTATATTCATTGCTGTACAGTGTACACCAATAAGCAGTAGTTGCATTCACTTAATGTTATGAATGAATAATAACACAAGTTATATTGTAGATCTCCTCAAATTTATGATAATCTCATATCTTACAGTCAGTTTTTGCATTTGAATACAAAGCATAGTTCAAATTTGTACGAAAGTGATATACTGGTACCATTATAGGGCCTACAGATGACATCATCAAATTCCTAGCAGGTTACCATGCCAACAGACGATCAAATGGCCATTTCTACATGTCTAATTTTGCTCAAACTTCAAAATAATCACACAAATGTTACTAGTACTAAATTTATAAAGATCATATCAATGACCTGACAAGCAAACTTATTCTTACCATCAGCCAACCCATGGACAAGGAGGTATTTTGTGTTATGGAGAGAGGACGCATGTGCTGACAAGTTGGAATCCTGGTAGGGACAAAGAGAGGGGAAAAAAGAGACAAAAAAAAAAAAAAAAAAAACAAAATTAAATGCATAAGAAAGGTAAATCCACGAAAACACTGAGTCACATACTGTAGGAACTGTTGTTATTTTCATGGAATATTATGATTTTTATAATCTAAGCACCAGTAGAATTTTGAAAATGAAATTTGGAATGAAATGAAATGAAATTTACTTGCCAAATAATAACATCAAAAACAAAAACAAAATAGTCAGAAGTTAAAGAACATTTCAGTTGGTAAACCAGACCCAGCAATAGCAAGCAGGCTGGAGTTGTGGCCAATCCTTTCAAGAATGAAAATTATATTACGTTATGCAATATTTACAGATCAGGGCCCCATTTCATAAAAAGTTGACACGATAGCGACTCTTGCTGGAATGGCAATTGTCATAGTAATGACAAGAATCCAGTGTCCTGATTGGCTGTTGCTATTGGAAGTTGCCATTCCAGCAAAAGTTGCTATCCTAACATCTTTTATGAAATGGGGCCCAGAAGTAATGTTATAATACATGCATGTCGAAGCACACAACTACATGTGTAAAACTGCCTACATCACAACACAGATACCAAGAAATGGTGCCAAACATGTTTGGTCTTCCACAGGTGGGGAAATATATGAACAAAATACTATTCAAACTCACTAAAATCACTCTAAGAATGTCATTCTTTCAAGATATCACTCAAGATCATGGCTCTCATTCTTAACCCATTGAGGACGGACTTATTTTGCTACAACATGCATTTTCCATAGACACCTGCCCGAATATACTCGGGACTCGTCCTCAACAGGTTAATCTCCATTGTTAAGGGAACAAAACGTACAAGAAATGTCTGAATAAACATGGGGGGAGCAACATAAGTCTTTTAAATAATTTCTATGAGAATCTCTTAGTGTCATTAAAGCAGAAACTTATCATGAGAGTGAAACCATGAAAATTAAATTCCTTTTGTACGCTGGTATTTATGTAGAGGTCGGTAATTCAGACCTCTCCTTAACCCGTTGAGGACGATTTGATTTTGCTACAACAGGCATTTCCCATAGACGCTTGCCAGAGTATACTCAGGATTTGTCCTCAACGGGTTTCTGAAAACTGTAATCTTCTTTATTATGGAAGGGACACAAGTACATGTACTATAGATTTCCAGTAAATTTATACGGACCCCCCCCCCCCCAAGAAAAAAAAAATCCAACTGTTATTGTCCATACAAATACGGGGGGGGGGGGGGGGTTCTTGAGACACAGGGTTAGTTTTTCTTTTCTTTTTTTAAAAACTCTGAGGTACATTCCCATGAAAGTTCATACATGACGTCGAGAGACATTATACTTGAACCATGAAAAATTTTGTGATGTGTGTGAAAGGGATGTAATCGTACTGAAAATTTAATAATTGATGAATAAATGCACATCAATTCAAAAGTTGTCTACTTGATCCATACACACCTTATATGCCTGCAAATTATCCGTGGGTTTTGGGAGGCCCATGTATCTCTCTGTGTAGACTGAATCTATTGGAGAGAGAAACATAAAAACACAGGTTAAACGAAAAACGATGAAAACCATGATGTACAATGTAAAATTTATCTCCGTGACAGCAATTCAACTGATATTCTCTTTGCCTCATGACAAAAGATGTAATATTACTCCCTCAGTTAAAACTACTGCAATTTTTGTTCTTTCCTGAGATAAATCAACTGAGCACCTGAAATCATCTGAGAAATCAATAAGAGTTATACCTGTCAACCAGATCAGGCTATAAGTCTCTACTCACAGAAAATCTTAGTCAGTCACTCTCAAAAAAAAAAAAAAAAAAAAATATGTGGAATATTCTTTTCACTTTTTTGTTTGGTATTAAAATTATGTAACAAATATTAACTTTGTCCGGGAAGAAAGCAAAAACTAAACATAAAGATAATTTTGAAACAAAAGCCAATAAATAAAAATCATGAAGCATTACATTAAATGGAAGATTCGGTTTCATACATCATATTAACTCAACAAACCTTTCAATTCCAAATTTGTTAGAAGGGCAAAGTCTGTTACCTACACAAGCAATACGCACTGATGCTTAAAAGTAGCATTGTAGCAATTCTATGTACTGAGGATGGTTTAACCCTATTCTAACTGAGA